>NC_056448.1:27735764-27890764 GCF_018296145.1 Oncorhynchus tshawytscha
TTATGTGTTCAATACCATTCCATTCATTCCATTCCAGCCATTACTATGAGCCCGTCCTCCAAATCAAGATGCCACCGGCCTCCTGCGCCCAATACCTCCCCAAATTCTTTCCAGGAGTTCCAACTCATAACAATGTTTTTATTTGTGAACTTATTCTGATAGCCTTTTGTCAAAGTTGTCCATGTTTGTTGTCAAGGAAGTTGTCCAGGAAGTGAGTTTGTGTTTATACAATATGTACCTAAAGTTTCTTATTAGGAATTTTCAAATCTGATTTCTCTATATGTGGCCATGTTTGGAAATCAATGGCAGTCGGTACCATTTAAGATTAGGAAGGACATTTTTTTTTAATGAGCATCGCCTTATTTCTATTACAGCATATTGTAACATTGATGTACAACAATATAACATCGATAGGTTTAGGCTACTATATGATACTCACATTTTCCCTATACACATCATGAGGTTGCTACAACCTTAGCCAAGTTTACAACGTTTGTGTACAGGTCGAGATAAATTTGAGTAATCAGGTAACAGACAGCACACATTCAATACCGCCTTCCACACTCTAGCTTACATCTAGCTCTCACATTTTCCCTTTGTTTGTAGACTTCAGCGCACAACACATCAACTGTCTGTGACCAGGCGAAAAAACCTTTCCAAGCCAAACCATCATATCATAACCGCTAACCTCTACACATAGCCTACATCGTTGTCACCATATTAGCTAACATCATAGTAAACATAGCTAATAGAACTAACGCATTAGTAAACCCGCCACAATCATGCAGTACAGTGTACAGTCAGCAAGCAGTTTTAGCAGTTACACCGGCGGGACCCGGTGGAAATAAATGAATACCTTGACTTGGAAGAGTTCCCGTGTTGGATAGCCACAGTCAGCTAGCTAACATACTATCCCTCTCTGTTTGAGCCGAGTGTTTGAGTAGGCTAAACTAACGTTGGCTAGCTGCATTTGCTAGCAATGTAAGTGAAAGTGAAAAAAACACAAGGAAATATAGCTAGCTTTCTCTCTCTCTTGCTTTGCCATAATATTTGAAGAAATGAATGTGTTCAAAACTGTTCAACTATTGTCTTTCTCTCTCTTTGAGTCAACTACTCACCACATTTTATGCACTGCAGAGTTAGCTAGCTGTAGTTAATGCTTTCTGTACAATAATAATTCTCTGATCCTTTGATTGAGTGGACAACATGTCAGTTCATGCTGCAAGAGTTCTGATAGGTTGGAGGACGTCCTCTGGGAAGTTGCCATAATTACCGTGTACATCTATGGAAGGGGGTGAGAACCATGAGCCTCCTAGATTTTGGATTTAAGTCAATGTACCCAGAGTGCTGTTGAGGCTACTGTAGACCTACATTGCAAAACGTACAGTTTTAATCAGTTATTTGGTGACATTCATATATTTAGTATAGTTTCATCTAAAAAGTATAACTTTTTCAATATTTTACCATTTTTATTTCATTTCTCCTCTGAGGAGCCTCCATTACCATTGGAAATTGTATTTCAGGGCCGGCCGTCAGTTAAAGTGCAGTACCGAAGCAAAACTGTAGGAGTATTCGAAACCGTGCATCAAGACCGGAACCCTGTCCCTTTCCAGTTCTACATTTTTTGTTGTTGTTGTTGTTGGGGACCAAATAAAAATATTTTATAATCTTATTGATATGGACCCCAATATGACAGCACTACTGAGGAAATTTTAAAAAAGACTGGTTTTGTGTATGTGATTTGTCTAAAACGAATATATTGTAAATATTACGTCATGCAAACAAGGCCTATACTGTACATTATTTTGGTAACCCATAATGCAGTTTCTCATCGATGCACCAATGGGAGGAGAAGAGTGCTCGACCCGGCTGGTCTGCGCCAATGGCTGAGTCCTTCAAAAGGAAGTAGCTACGATCCAATCCGGCCAATTGTCTCGCCCTGATCCGAGAGCGAGATTCATTTATTTATTTGTTCGTAAACAAATCTGTATTTCTTGCAAAAAAAAACATTGGCAGTTAGCCTATAACTATTTTGCAAATATACGGTTAGCTAGATTTTAAAGAGACATCTTGCCATCTCTGTATACTGGTTTACAAAGTGGCTAGGTTCTGAAATGTAATGCTAAACTGTCTTCCCATCAAGAGCCGCTTTCCACCGGAAGCGCAGTTGAGATAGAAATCATGAGTACGGGACGTCTAGATGGAACAGCAAATTGGAATTTTATCTAGGAGTTTGTAGGGCACGTCTTGGGGCAAGTTTGGTAAAGCCACATATCCACAGTGGGCGCAGTGCTCTGGTCGAGGTATGTTATCACAATTGTCTAAACCTACCGTCTAAAATGCTTCAACAAAGCGCGACTCTTGTAACACGGGCCCTTCGACGTTTTGATCGCAGTGGCTAGCTACATTATGCTATAGTATAAAAGATGTAGACAGTCGTGTTATTGTAGAGAGTATTGGGAATCCAGGCAGGCAGGTAGTGAGTGAGTGATTGATTTACGTTTGATCAGTGTTTTTTCTTCAATAGACTCGCTATTCTGTTTGGTGTCTGTTTTGGTCATGCTAGTAGTCGATTCGATCTGTCAAACCACAAAGCTAGCTTGTGCGTGTAGCGAGACAGTTTACTTGTTGTAGCAGTCTGGGATTATGCGTGGGGTTAGGTAAAGATGGCTAGATTAACTAAATGTATCACACTGCTGGGTAATAATCGAGAAATGATTTGGTATTCGCCTCAAGGTTGCATGCAATAATTAGATTGAAATATGTTTTATTTTAGACATTTTAAAATGTATATTTGTTTATTAAATGTAGTTGATTATCCAGCTATCATAAGGTGTTATATTCAATCACTGGTCATCTCTTGGTTAATCAACCATGTTGTATTGGCAATACAATTATCTGAACCGGAATCTGACCCAGGAACCCCTCTTGTCCCCTCTCTGCTCCGCAGGCCCTTCAGCCCATGTGTGATGATGTTGTCATCTGTTTCGGCTGATCCAAGAGGTGGTCAGCAGCTCCCCGGCTCCACGTCGGTGGGTCCATGCCCTTCTCTCTCCCAGCTGTACCATGAACAACTGGCCACAGGGTGCAGAGAGACTAGCAAGGACCAGAGGAATGCTGCGGAGGATGGAGGACCTCTGGTGACTGTGACTATGTCTCACAGACCAGCAGAGAGCAGAGCTAGAGATGGTAGTCTTGGGATGGACTCTGGTGTGAGAGAGAGACAGACTCCGGCAGGGCACAGGCAGAGGGCTTTGGGTTCAGTCTCCAGTTTGAGAGGTCCTGTCTATGGGACTGCAGGATCTTCCGATTTCAGAAGAACAGAGACACAAGTGTCAGACCAGGTGGGGAATGTGTGTGGTGTTCTTAGTGCAGCGATCATCAATTAGATTCAGCCGTAGGACTATTTTTTTTTTTTGTGATTGGCGGTGGCCGTAAAATAATTACAAATCATTTTTAGACTGCAAATTAACCGCAATCTGTTGGACCTAACATATATGTTTGACTAAAACATAATCATTTCAAACCTGGTTTACGTTTGTGTATGATCAAGTGTGTCTGTATTATGCGTGGGAATACTTGGCAACATATTTATTAAATTGAAGCCACTTGGAGCTGATTTCCTGGTGTTTTTACAGTCTTATGTCCAACAATAAAAATCCCCCCCAAAAAAAAAAAAAACATGAAGGGCCAAATAAAACTTGGGCCGCCGGTTGGGGAACCCTGTCTTAGAATATGCTTATGTTTCTGCATGTGTATCCAATGTCTGTGTATTGGATCGTGTGTAAATTTGTGCGTGGTCATTTTCAGGTCCAAGGCACCCAAAGACCCGGCAACAAAGGCAATGTCTGGGTTCATCCAAAACAACTAGGTAATGTACAATTGTTGTTATCAGTTTGTTGTGCATAGAAACTAAGGGGGTGCCAACCTGGCCATACTCGTGATCGTATCTGTAAATTGACAGTTGATAGCCGAATTGGATCGGAAGATACTCATGCTCAGAAAACACGGAAGTGTTGTAATATGCCTAGTTATTTTGTCAACATGTACTTATCAGTCTACAAGTTTATAGACCAAAAAAGCTTCATATTAGGCGTAGCGCTCGAAGGTGTGTGTCTGTCTGTCCTTAACTTGCAGCGGGCAGACAAATTTGCAGTCACTCAGTAAGAATGCGCCTCTGGGCCTCCCGAGTGGTGCAGTGGTCTGAGGCCCAGCATCGCAGTTCTAGCTTTGCCAGTCGAGATTCTTTGTTCGAGTCCAGGCTCTGTTGCAGCCGGCCGTGACCGGGAGATCCATGAGGCGGCGCACAATTGGCACAGCGTCGTCCGGGTTAGAGGAAGGTTTGTCCGGCAGGGATGTCCTTGTCCCATGGCTAACTAGCGGCGACTCCTATGGCGGGCCCGGGCGCAGTGCATGCTGTTTCCTCCAACACGTTGGTGCGGCTGGCTTCCGGGTTAAATGGGCATTGTGTCAGTAAGCAGTGCGGCTTGGTTGGGTTGTGTTTCGGAGGACGCAGGCTCTCGACCTTCGCCTCTCCCGAGTCCATACGGGAGTTGCAGCGATGAGACAAGACTGTAACTACCAATTGACTACTGCAAAATCTGGGAGAAAAATGGGTAAAAAATATATAAAGATAATACGCTTTGGCATTTTATATTTACCTACCCATTCACCGCTTGTTAGATAGGCTATATTTTTTATATATTTTTATTTCACCTTTATTTAACCAGGTAGGCAAGTTGAGAACAAGTTCTCATTTACAATTGCGACCTGGCCAAGATAAAGCAAAGCAGTTCGACACATGCAATGATGGAGTAAAACAAACATATAGTCAATAATACAGTAGAAACAAGTCTATATACGATGTGAGCAAATGAGGTGAAATCAGGGAGGTAAAGGCAAAAAAAGGCCATGGTGGCAAAGTAAATGCAATATAGCAAGTAAAACACTGGAATGGTAGATTTGCAGTGGAAGAATGTGCTAGGTAGAAATAAAATAATGGGGTGCAAAGGAGCTAAATAAATAAATAAATATAAATACAGTAGGGAAAGAGGTAGTTGTTTGGGCTAAATTATAGGTGGGCTATGTACAGGTGCAGTAATCTGTGAGCTGCTCTGACAGCTGGTGCTTAAAGCTAGTGAGGGAGATAAGTGTTTCCAGTTTCAGAGATTTTTGTAGTTCGTTCCAGTCATTGGCAGCAGAGAATTGGAAGGAGAGGCGGCCAAAGAAATAATTGGTTTTGGGGGTGACCAGAGAGATATACCTGCTGGAGCGCGTGCTACAGGTGGGTGATGCTATGGTGACCAGCGAGCTGAGATAAGGGGGGACTTTACCTAGCAGGGTCTTGTAGATGACATGGAGCCAGTGGGTTTGGCGACGAGTATGAAGCGAGGGCCAGCCAACGAGAGCGTACAGGTCACAATGCTGGGTAGTATATGGGGCTTTGGTGACAAAACGGATGGCACTGTGATAGACTGCATCCAATTTGTTGAGTAGGGTATTGGAGGCTATTTTGTAAATGACATCGCCGAAGTCGAGGATTGGTAGGATGGTCAGTTTTACAAGGGTATGTTTGGCAGCATGAGTGAAGGATGCTTTGTTGTGAAATAGGAAGCCAATTCTAGATTTAACTTTGGATTGGAGATGTTTGATGTGGGTCTGGAAGGAGAGTTTACAGTCTAACCAGACACCTAGGTATTTGTAGTTGTCCACGTATTCTAAGTCAGAGCCGTCCAGAGTAGTGATGTTGGACAGGCGGGCAGGTGCAGGCAGCGATCGGTTGAAGAGCATGCATTTAGTTTTACTTGTATTTAAGAGCAATTGGAGGCCACGGAAGGATTGTTGTATGGCATTGAAGCTTGTCTGGAGGGTTGTTAACACAGAGTACAAAGAAGGGCCAGAAGTATACAGAATGGTGTCGTCTGCGTAGAGGTGGATCAGAGACTCACCAGCAGCAAGAGCGACATCATTGATGTATACAGAGAAGAGAGTCGGTCCAAGAATTGAACCCTGTGGCACCCCCATAGGGACTGCCAGAGGTCTGGACAGCAGACCCTCCGATTTGACACACTGAACTCTATCAGAGAAGTAGTTGGTGAACCAGGCGAGGCAATCATTTGAGAAACCAAGGCTGTCGAGTCTGCCGATGTGGTGATTGACAAAGTCGAAAGCCTTGGCCAGATCAATGAATACGGCTGCACAGTAATGTTTCTTATCGATGGCGGTTAAGATATCGTTTAGAACCTTGAGCGTGGCTGAGGTGCACCCATGACCAGCTCTGAAACCAGATTGCATAGCAGAGAGGGTATGGTGAGATTCGAAATGGTCGGTAATCTGTTTGTTGACTTGGCTTTCGAAGACCTTAGAAAGGCAGGGTAGGATAGATATAGGTCTGTAGCAGTTTGGGTCAAGTGTCCCCCCCCCCTTTGAAGAGGGGGATGACTGTAGCTGCTTTCCAATCTTTGGGAATCTCAGATGACACGAAAGAGAGGTTGAACAGGCTAGTAATAGGGGTGGCAACAATTGTGGCAGATAATTTTAGAAAGAAAGGGTCCAGATTGTCTAGCCCGGCTGATTTGTAGGGGTCCAGATTTTGCAGCCCTTTCAGAACATCAGCTGACTGGATTTGGGAGAAGGAGAAATGGGGGAGGCTTGGGCGAGTTGCTGTAGCCAGCCGTAGAAAAATACTTATTGAAATTCTCAATATAGTGGATTTATCAGTAAGGAAACACTGTCACATCTTCAGTGCAGTGGGCAGCAGTGTCCCAGAACTTTTTTGAGTTAGTGTTGCAGGAAGAAAATTTCTGCTTGAAAAAGCTTGCCTTGGCTTTTCTATCTGCCTGTGTATAATGGTTTCTAGCTTCCCTGAAAAGCTGCATATCACGGGGGCTGTTCGATGCTAATGCAGACCGCCATAGGATGTTTTTGTGTTGGCAGTCAGGTCTGGGGAGAACCAAGGCCTATATCTGTTCCTCACCATTTGATGTATCATAGTAGTAGGCTAACAGGAGGCAGCAGCAATCTAAATGATCAGACTGAAACGCGAGGAGAAGTGATCGGGTGAAATTATGAAAAGGTTTAGCTGCCCAAACCTGACAATCAACCTCCCCAGTTCCAACTCACCCTCTCTGTGACTGTGTTCTGTGCACAGAGCCTACCTCCCCTCCTCCGCCTCAGGTGTGCCCCTCTGATCCTACTCCCCCGGCTGGCCCTACGGGAGAGCAGCTGGGGACCCTGAAGAGCTGCCTGGAAGCCCACCAGGCAGAGATGAAGCGGCTGCTGACGGGCTCCCTCGGCTCCCTGTGCCAGCGTCTGGAGGTGGTGGAGAGGAGGATGGAGCAGCTCTGTGAGCAGGGCACCACACATGGCAACAGCCTGGCTCTGCTCAGGATCCAGGTGGGCCAGCTGGCAAGAGGGATGACTGCTGCTGTCGCCAAACAGGACCTGTCACCTCTCCATGGTCTGGGTGAGTTGAAGTTGATGCACTAAAGATTAGAAGGCACCACGCTGAAATGTGTGTGCATGCCTCCCTGCTACATTTTATTAAGTCATTTAAAAAAGGAGAAAAGTTTAATGTTTTTAAGACGGAGTGTGGATTATATACAGTTGAAGTCAGAAGTTTACATACACTTAGGTTGGAGTCCTTGAAACTTGTTTTTCAACCACTCCACAAATTTCTTGTTAACAAACTATAGTTTTGGCAAGTCGGTTAAGACATCTACTTTGTCCATGACACAAGTAATTTTTCCAACAGACAGAATAATTCACTGTATCACAACTCCATTGGGTCAGAAGTTTAGATACACTACGTTGACTGTGCCTTTAAACAGCTTGGAAAATTCCATAAAATGATGTCATGGCTTTAGAAGCTTCTGATAGGCTAATTGACATAATTTGAGTCAATTGGAGGTGTACCTGTGGATGTATTTCAAGGCCAACCTTCAAACTCAGTGCCTCTTTGCTTGACATCATGGGAAAATCAACAGAAATCAGCCAGGACCTCAGAAAAAAATTATAGACCCCCACAAGTCTGGTTTATCCTTGGGAGCAATTTCCAAACGCCTGAAGGTACCACGTTCATCTGTACAAGCAATAGCATGCAAGTATAAACACCATTGGACCACGCAGCCTTCATACCGCTCAGGAAAGAGATGTGTTCTGTCTCCTAGAGATGAAGGTACTTTGGTGCGAAAAGTGCAAATCAATCCCAGAACAACAGCAAGGGACCTTGTGAAGATGCTGGGTACAAAAGTATCTATATCCACAGTAAAACGAGTCCTATATCGACATGACCTGAAAGGCCGCTCAGCAAGGAAGAAGCCACTGCTCCAAAACTGCCATAAAAAAGCCAGACTACAGTTTGCATGTCCTCTGGTCTGATGAAACAAAATTATAACTTGTTGGCCATAATGACCATTTATGTTTGGAGGAAAAAGGGGGAAGCTTGCAAGCCGAAGAACATCATCCCAACCATGAAGCACGGGGGTGGCAGAATCATGTTGTGGGGGTGCTTTGCTGCAGGAGGGACTGGTGCGCTTCACAAAATAGATGGCATAATGAGGTAGGAAAATTATGTGGTTATATTGAAGCAACATCTCCAGATATCAGTCAGGAAGTTAAGGTTTGGTTGCAAATTGGTCTTCTAAATGGACAATGACCCCAAGCATACTTCCAAAGTTGTGGCAAAATGGCTTAAGGACAACAAAGTCACGGTATTGGAGTGGCCATCACAAAGCCCTGACCTCAATCATATAGAAAATGTGTGGGCAGAATTGAAAAAGCATGTGCGAGCAAGGAGGCCTACAAACCTGACTCAGTTACACCATCTCTGTCAGAAGGAATGGGCCAAAATTCAAAAATTCACCCAACTTATTGTGGGAAGCTTGTGGAAGGCTACCCAAAACGTTTGACCCAAGTTAAACAATTTAAAGGCAATGCTACCAAATACTAATTGATTGTATGTAAACTTCTGACCCACTGGGAATGTGATGGAAAAAAATAAAAGCTGAAATAAATAATTCTCTCTACTATTATTCTGACATTTCACATTCTTATAATAAAGTGGTGATCCTAACTGACCTAAGACAGGGAATTTTTACTAGGATTAAATGTCAGGAATTGTGAAACTGAGTTTAAATATATTTGGCTAAGGTGTATGTAAACTTCCGACTTCAACTGTATACACACATACATGTATGTGTGTATGTATATATATATATATTTATATATATATATATTTTATATATATTTATATATTTATATATTTATATTTATATATTTATATATATTTATATATTTATATTTATATATATATATTTATATTTTATATATTTATATTTTATATATTATATATGTGTATATATGTGTGTGTGTGTGTGTGTGTGTGTGTACAGTTGAAGTCGGAGGTTTACATACACCTTAGCCAAATATATTTTGTATGTGTGTACACATACACTTAATGTCCAACATTTTGAGGTCACTTAAATGTCCTTGTTTTGGAAAGAAAAGCACTTTTTTTTTTGTCCATTTTAAAATAACAGCATATTGATCAGAAATGCAGTGTAGACTTTGTTGATGACTATTGTATCTGGAAATGGCTGATTTTTTTTATGGAATATCTACATAGGCTTACAGAGGCCCGTTATCAGCCACCGTCACTCCTGTGTTCCAATGGCACGTTGTGTTAGGTAATCCAAGTTCATAATTTTAAAAGGCTAATTGATCATCAGAAAACCCCTTTGAGATTGTTAGCACAGCTTAAAACTGTTGTGCAGATTTTTAAAAAGTACTAAAACTGGCCTCCTTTAGACTAGTTGAGTATCTGGAGCATCAGCATTTGTGGGTTCGATTACAGGCTCGAAATGTCCAGAAAAAAGAACTTTCTTCTGAAACTCGTCAGTCTGTTCTTGTTCTGAGAAATGAAGGCTATTCCATGCAAGAAATTGCCAGGAAACTGAAGATCTCGTACAACGCTGTGTACTACTCCCTTCACAGAACAGCGCTAACCAGAATAGAAAGATTAATGGGAGGTCCTGGTGCACAACTGAGCAAGATGACCAGTACATTAGGTGTCTAGTTTGAGAAACAGACACCTCACAAGTCCTCAACTGGAACCTTCATTAAATAGTACCCGCAAAACACCCGTCTCCATGTCAACAGTGAAGAGGCGACTCCAGGATGCTGGCCTTCTAGGCAGAGTTCCTCTGTCCAGTGTCTGTGTTATTTTGCCCGTCTTAATCTTTTCTTTTTATTGGCCAGTCTGAGATATGGCTTTTTCTTTGCAACTCTGCCTAGAAAGGCCAGCATCCCGGAGTCGCCTCTTCACTGTTGATGTTGAGATGTGTGTTTTGCGGGTACTATTTAATGAAGCTGTCAATTTCAGAAGAAAGGTCTTTTGTTTCTGGCCATTTTGAGCCTGTAGTCAGACCCACAAATGCTGATGCTCTAGACACTCAACTAGTCTAAAGAAGGACAGTTTTATTGCTTCTTTAATCAGTTTTCAGCTGTACTAACATAATTGCAAATGTGGTTTCTAATGATCAATTGGCCTTTTTAAAATGATAAACTTGGATCAGCTAACACAACATGCCATTGAAAAACAGGAGTGATGGTTGCTGATAATGGGCCTCTGTAGGTATTCCATAAAAATCACTGTTTCCAGCTACAATTGTTTGTTGTAAATGACTGTCTTTTAATGGACAATACATGTGCTTTTCTTTTAAAAACAAGGACATTTCTGAGTGACGCCAAACATGGGGACCACGTGCTGCCAGTGTTTAACTACTTGATTGAAGATTATTTTGTTGGTAAGTAATGTTTCTTGTGTTGTACAGGAAAGGAACCAAGAGTGCTGAAAGAAGAGGACTTCACCAAGTTGTTACCACACAGTCCTAACCCTTTGTGCAATATGGGCTCCTCAGGAGCAGACTTAGACAAGGGGAGTGTCACTGGATGTCAATGGATGATGACAACATTTTCACCCACCCACAGTCCGGCCCCGAGCAGTGACCACAAAGAGGGGTTAGGTGGGAAAATGAAAAGAACAGAGTCAGGCCGGTCTGTATCCTCCATGGGAAAAGCTCCCTCTAAGTCGGTCACTGAGGGGTGCAAACAAGGGAACTACTCCCCTGTGTCGGACTTTGAAGATCTGGACATGGAGCTGGCGGCCGAGAAGGGGCGGGACGCTCTTAACTGGTTGGTCAATTCTGCCCTGGCCGACACAGAGTCTAGTGACAGCCAGGAAGTGCCCCTTCCATCCCCTTCTCAGAAGGCACAATCTGGGAACAGGAGAGAGCGTATAGAGACCCATCCACACTCTCCTCATGTACACTTCCCCACTGAATCCCAAGGCCTGTCCAAAAGCACTGAGGTCCATAAGTGTCCACTTACGGGTAAGGGTAGGACTATGGCTGCATTTCCTGAGGGGGTACAGTTGAGCCCTATAGGAGCTTTCTCTCTGTCGCCACATTCCGTTGAAGTTGTAAGGTCATCTAGGCCTGAGCACACAGGAAGAATAGCTCCTGCTTCAACTAATATCCAACTTAGGATCACCAGCCCACCTCGCACTGACCACACAGTCTACACTCAGTCCTCCAAAGAGGCAGAGAAAGACCAGAAGCCTGAGAGGAAGAGGCGGAACAAGAGGGAAGCGAAGGCACACTCGGTCGATGAGTTTAACTCTACCGCCACTAAGTCCGTCAAGAGTAGCTTCTCCGCTCAGATACAGGACCAACCACAGGTTGGTGTGAGCAGGGGGGCAGCCGAGGAGAGGCAGCAGAGTCAACAACACAAGCAGACTCTAAACTTTACAATACCTCATCAGCAACACAATCCATTGTCCCACGCCCAGCTGAAGTCTCCAGATGGAGCATCATCACTATCAGGTTCAGTCTTTGCACCCTCTTCCTGGTCCCCTCTGTCCTCCCCACCCATGTCTGGCTACGTGGACCCTCAGAAGGGCAAACAAGCCACGGATCGATCCTTCCTGCACTTCCACTCTTCCAGCCCCTCTCTAGACTCCTCCGTAGCCTCCAAGCTCTCCTCTCCCCGAAATGGCTCTTCTAAATCTCTCATGGTTGGTGTTAGATCCATCCACCCCCAAGGCCAGGCCCTTCTACTCCAGCTGTCGGACACAGCCAGCCAGCTTGTACCTTCCAGCCCATCCCCGGAGCTCCCCTCACCCCCGGATGGTGGTCAAAGTAGATGGGGGAACATCCCGTGCGTCTTCAACTCCAAGCTCAAGAACCACTGGAATAAGGACTGGTCCTCCTGTAAGAAGCGGCCCCTGAAAGGCGTTCGCAGCACTAGTGGTGCTCTAGCCATGTCTCTCCCGGAGCTGGAGGAGGAGACGTCGCAGCACCACTGGCAGCCACTGGTGATTCTGGGCAGCCCAGTCTTGCCTCTGTCCCCCCTGCAGCTAGGGCCCCTAGCCCAGACCTTCTCCTCCTTATGCTGTAGCAGCAAGGCCCTGGACAGAGACTCTTCTACCCTGCAGCACGGCCTCTTCCATGCCACAGGCCAGTTCCCCATGTCCCTCTTCAGCCAGATGGGCTTCTCCAAGTTCTCCAAGGCGGGTCTGAGCACCGTGCTGGCTGCATCCTCCCCCGCCTCCTTCCGCCACTGGTTCAGACACAAGTGCCCCATGCCCCTCATGAGGTTGTCGGCCACAGCAGTGGAGACGGTGATGTGTCAGATTATAGAGTCACAGAAGAAGTACATGTATCCTCCCCTCAAGGACTACACAGGCCCTCCTGGCCTGGACAATGACCACAGGTCAGTATTGATAGGCATTTTCATGTGCTAAGAGCTGTTTTCATAAGCAATATGTTAATGGATAGAATAAATATTTACTTATTATAGTAAACATTTGAAGATATTCTGCTGATTTCTTGTTTGCTTGCTTGTTGGTTTGTAATTGCAGTTATGCTCAATCGTGCAGTCAAGAAGCTACCTCTGTCAGAATGTCTAGCACAGCAAGGTGAGCAGACGTCTAGACATGGCACTATTGAATGTCCATGAAATGCAATGTAATAATTGATTGGCAAACGAATATGGGCTGGCTACATTACATCTGTTACTGCTGTTGTCAGTGGCATCTCAAAGGATAAACAGCATGTATAAGTGATGCACAACCTATGCCTATTATTGAATATCATCACAAACTATGTCTCCATTCTGTTTTCCGCCCAGCAGTACGTCTCTCACCTTCTCACCGACAAGGCGACGTTGGGTCAGACTCCCCCCAGAGCGGGCCCTTTCCAGCCCCAAGACCAGTCATAGCCACAGCCCCAAGACCATGCGTCTGGATAACCAGCCCGAGCCTGTGCCCAGCTTTGCCATTGCCAGTGCCAACGTCAAATACCCTGGTCTGCATGGCCGCAGCCCAACCAGAGAGGTGAGCCTGGCATGTATAGTAACTTTGTCTTAGAATGGACTTTGATTGACTAGACAGGGATGGGAAACTTTGATGGGTGTGGGGGCCACACACACGAGGGGCCGCATTTGCTCGCGGGTATCTCTCACACTCTGCATGACATGCACATGCTGGCCAATCACAAGCATCCCTGGTTAGAGCGCACATTTAGATGCTGGTGAGGAGAGAAAGGGCTTCACCAAAGACAGTACAGTATGAGGTTTAGCAACTGTGGCTTTACCTCCGTGTGTCCGGTGCTGCTAGTGCTAACAAGAATGTCAATTTGGTGCCAAGAAGGGTGCATCTTCAGTGCTATGGCAGTATTTCGGTACAGGCAAACCTCAAAAACTGTCTGAGTTGTCTCGACAATTGATTTAATAATTTGAAGAATAACCATCCACTACTTTTATGATGATTGAATAGTAAAAAAAAAGCACCCGACAGCAGCAAAGCCCCTCAGCCACAACCAGCCGCCTACGTGAAACACGCATTGGCTGATGATGCGTTTTCAAGTGTAACATCCTACAAAAAAACATCCCGCATAGAAGTCCGAGGCTATCAGAGAGCCAAAGACATGGTTCTTATTTACACAGTCAGCAAAGATGGCTTCAAGAAGATGATAAACAAGCTGGATAAGAAGTATACATATTTCTCCCAAATCACCATCCCAACACTGTATAACAAAATTAAGGGAGGAGTTGAAACATGTCACATTGAATGACTGGACCAGACGCCAATGTTTTGGACACAGACTGCACCTTGCAATCAGTAGGCTACGTGTTACAATTTTTTAAAGGCACTTTGACTTATAATAATGTTTCAGCCTATTTATACATAATTACACAATCATAAGCTTCATATTCCATCTGCAGCCCATGGCTGCTTGAATAAATAATTAACTTCATTAAGAACTCGTATTGGGAAATGGGAACTCATAATGTTATTCATGAATTAATCAATAATATATTTTGGCTTGTTAATATGTAGGCATTATAATCTCATCTTTTATCATATGTAGCCTATAACAATGTTGGGAAAGATGAGTTTAATTTGGTTTTGTGTTCAGTTAGCACAGTGTGTTAATCCACATCTCATGTTAGAAGTGATGTTCTCTACCCAGACAGTTGTTTTAACCATGTCTGATGGAATTACCAAGTTTTCACCCACGTGTTGCAATTCATAATAGAAATTGCAATGTCTGGCCCAAAAATCGCAATTATATATTTTGTCCAAATCGTGCAGCCCTAGAAAAAAACATTTACGTTTTAAGTTTTAAAGCAAGTTTGCTGCAATTCTACTCATTTTGCCATGGGGCGGATAGGAAAATTAGCTGTTTTGCAGCCAATTTCCTGCAGTTCTACACATTTTGTCATAAGGTGGGGAGAAATGTTTGCAGTTTTTAATGACATCTGTAGCGGTATAAGGCACTGCGTCTCAGTGCTAGAGGCGTCACTACAGATACCCTGGTTCAAATCCAGGCTGTATCACAACTGACTGTGATTGGGAGCCCTATAGGGCGGCGCACAATTGGCCCAGCGTCATTCAGGTTTGGCCGGTGTAGGCCATCATTGTAAATAAGAATTTGTTCTTAACTGACTTGCCTAGTTACAGTGGGGCAAAAAAGTATTTAGTCAGCCACCAATTGTGCAAGTTCTCCCACTTAAAAAAGATGAGAGGCCTGTATATTTTCATCATAGGTACACTTCATCTATGACAGACAAAATGAAAAAAAAAAATCCAGAAAATCACATTGTAGGATTTTTAATGAATTTATTTGCAAATTATGGTGGAAAATAAGTATTTGGTCAATAACAAAAGTTTATCTCAATACTTTGTTATATACCCTTTGTTGGCAATGACAGAGGTCAAACGTTTTCTGTAAGTCTTCACAAGGTTTTCACACACTGTTGCTGGTATTTTGGCCCATTCCTCCGTGCAGATCTCCTCTAGAGCAGTGATGTTTTGGGGCTGTTGCTGGACAACACGGACTTTCAACTTCCTCAAGACTTTCTATGGGGTTGAGATCTGGAGACTGGCTAGGACACTCCAGGACCTTGAAATGCTTCTTACAAAGCCACTCCTTCGTTGCCCGGGCGGTGTGTTTGGGATCATTGTCATGCTGAAAGACCCAGCCACGTTTCATCTTCAATGGCCTTGCTGATAGAAGGAGGTGTTCACTCAAAATCTCACGATACATGGCCCCATTCATTCTTTCCTTTACACGGATCAGTTGTTCTGGTCCCTTTGCAGAAAAACAGCCCAAAAACATGATGTTTCCACCCCCATGCTTCACAGTAGGTATGGTGTTCTTTGGATGCAACTCAGCATTCTTTGTCCTCCAAAAACGACGAGTTGAGTTTTTACCAAAAAGTTCTATTTTGGTTTCATCTGACCATATGACATTCTCCCAATCTTCTTCTGGATCATCCAAATGCTCTCTAGCAAACTTCAGACGGGCCTGGACATGTACTGGCTTAAGCAGGGGGACACGTCTGGCACTGCAGGATTTGAGTCCCTGGCGGCTTCGTGTGTTACTGATGGTAGGCTTTGTTACTTTGGTCCCAGCTCTCTGCAGGTCATTCACTAGTTCCCCCCGTGTGGTTCTGGGATTTTTGCTCACCGTTCTTGTGATCATTTTGACCCCACTGGGTGAGATCTTGCGTGGAGCCTGCGATCGAGGGAGATTATCAGTGGTCTTGTATGTCTTCCATTTCCTAATAATTGCTCCCACAGTTGATTTCTTCAAACCAAGCTGCTTACCTATTGCAGATTCAGTCTTTCCAGCCTGGTGCAGGTCTACAATTTTGTTTCTGGTGTCCTTTGACAGCTCTTTGGTCTGGGCCATAGTGGAGTTTGGAGTGTGACTGTTTGAGGTTGTGGACAGGTCTTTTATACTGATAACAAGTTCAAACCGGTGCCATTAATACAGGTAACGAGTGGAGGACAGAGGAGCCTCTTAAAGAAGTTACAGGTCTGTGAGAGCCAAAAATCTTGCTTGTTTGTAGGTGACAAAATACTTATTTTCCACCATAATTTGCAAATAAATTCATTAAAAATCCTACAATGTGATTTTCTGGATTTTTTTTTTCTAATTTTGGCTGTCATAGTTGAAGTGTACCTATGATGAAAATTACAGGCCTCTCTCATCTTTTTAAGTGGGAGAACTTGCACAATTGGTGGCTGACTAAATACTTTTTTGCCCCACTGTATATTGAACAATTAATGTAATTGTCTCAACTATTTGTAACTCAACTAAATGTTACCAATTGTGTTTTACCGGAGTTGTGTAGCCTACCGGAGTGGATGCAACTCCCATCCAACAGCTGATTGGGGTTTTCAATCATTCAGATTTTATTTAGTTGTTTAGGTGCACTATAAGAAATCGTTTTGGTAGTTTTTGCTTTAAACGGTCAGTGTATTTGGTCATTGTTACATGAACAGGGTAATTTCATAAATGACAGCAATACTTTTTTGGAGCTGTGCATGGTCACATTAATTGGTTGGAGTGAAAGAAACTCTCCTTAAAATTCCAATCGGTCTAAACCATTTGCTATTGAGACTGGTTAAAATCCAAAGCTGCAGTATACTAATTGGCTAAATGCCATTCTGATTTCTAAAGATTAGTATTGTCATTGTGTCAACTCAACATTTTATCTGCAAAAATGACAAATTGGTGGTTTTCAGATTTTAAAAAAGTAGGGGGACAAAAAGCATAGGTACCTGAGCTGCCCTATGGTTCAGCTCAGGTACCTACACACACACACACCATTGACATTGAGGAACACACACACTGAGGGCCACTCAGCTTAGAGAAGAAATCCAAAGCTCAGACAGATCCAGCTCAGAGGCCCAGCTCCTGAGCTCCCATCAGCAGCAGATATAAAATGGAAAATGAATGTGTTTATGCAAAAAAATGCATGTAATTGTATCGAATTGATCCAAATCACATATTCATTCCCCTAATCAAACCAAATCACACCAAATTGTTCCAAATGAAAATGTTTGCTATTGGAGCCCATGTATCTAGATGCATATGAAAGAAGAGATGCACATCCCTAGACACCATTCTTCCACAAGAATTTCCAGAATTTGGTGTTTTGTTGATGGTGGTGTAAAACACTGTCTCAGGCGCCACTCCAGAATCTCCCTTAAGTGTTAATTTGGGTTGAAATCTGCTGACTGAGACAGCCATGGCATATGGTTATCATCGTTTTCATTCTCATCAAACCATTCAATGACCACTCGTGCCCTGTGCATGGGGGCATTGTCAACCTATGGGGGCCAAAATAATGGTCCGCACAGAATTTGTTGTTGATTACTTAACTCAGGAACCACACTTGTGTGGAAGCACCTGCTTTCAATATACTTTGTATCCATTTACTCAATTGTTTCCTTTATTTTGGCAGTTACCAAAACTGTGGCTCTGATTCTGTACAATCCTTACAATTTATAGGGATCATGCACAACAAATGTTCCACACAGATTTGAGCAATTTAGCTAATTCTTAGTTGCAGTCTCTGCAGTCTAGTCCTGGATCTAAGGGGGCTGATGAATGTTGTGTGACAGTGGGAACACCATTTTGGTGTTGACTGAGGTTGCTCATTTGATCCACGGAGTGACTTTTGTATTTTATTCCCTGTGAGCATCATTGATTTTTCAAGGAAGCACCTCTTCCATTGTCTGAACACAAACTCTTGCAATCCAGCTAGTTGTACCTCTCCCTTGTGACTTCTTTGCTATATTATTAAAATACAATTATTTTCTCTCTCTTCTCTCACTTTTTCTTTATTTTGTTCTGTAGGGTGGTCTGTATGATGCGAGTGTGGGAACCCAGCCATGCCAGCGCTCCAAGAGGGTATCCCAGATCCGCATTCGGAAGACTGTTCCCAAACCAGACAACAACCTCACTCCCATGGGCCTGCCCAAACCAAAGAGGTAAGTTTAAAAACTCAGTAACGAACAAAACAATGGGATTATTGAAATACCACGGCTCATGTGATCACACAGAGTGCCAACTGTGTTTTACATGTTTTTTTGCGTACATCCCATCAGACTGAAGAAGAAGGAGTTCAGCTTGGAGGAGATTTACACCAACAAGAATTACAAATCACCCACTCCCAACAGGTCAGCCATCATCATTTTTATTATTCAAACTGTACCTCAAGTTGGAGAACATGACAATTTACAGTATATTGAAACCACTTTTTGTTAGTCAATAGGCTATTAAAATAGGCATAGGCAATTCCAAATTAACAGAATTACGCTGAGACTCAGATTCTTCACTTTAAAATGTATGCCAAACAAAAACCATTGATTTCAAAGTTTAACAAACCATACACCTCTATGCACAATGACTACTTTGAAAAATGTATACAGTAAATAAAAAAACATTAACTGTAAAAACTGTGCAGATACAAAGTTTGATAACAGTTACTGTAAAATTTCCCTGAGTTTTATTCTGTTAACAAACTTTGTATCTGCACAGTTCTTCCTGTACATGTGTTTTCGTAACATTTTCTGGGGAAATTGTTAAAAGTAGTCCTTGTACATAGTTGTATGGTTTATTAAACTTTGATTTCAATGGTTTTTGTTTGGTATACATTTTAATGTGAAAATCTTAATCTCAGTGTAATTTCCACTTTAATATTGTTCATCATATGGTTTATCATTTTGTTTAGTGTATGATATTGCTCAGCAGTTAACTGACATTTCTGTTATTGACATTTTTTAAACAACTTATTGACTAATGTTGGTTGTTATTTGAATTCCATTTCTGTCTTTTTTTTTTTTGTGAGCTTGTAGTTTAGCGCAGAAAACATGGTAATTAACTACAATGACCATAATCCATTATGCGCCTACTTGTTCGGTCTGTGTAGCTTTTACGCATGTTATGTAAAAGAGACAGAAAAATGTGTCATCATGAGGGGAGGAGTTGCGAGGTATCTCTACCTGAAAATACATTATCTTAGTGATTGATAGTTGGTATTCAGCAGTCATACCAGAATGCCTTATTTACTTTGAAGAACTTCTAAAATAGTGATTTTGTCAGACAGCATAGACAGCAGCTCTATAGAGATGACTTATAATGAAATAATACCTAAAACAAATGTAATACACAACTGAAATATTTTTTTAAAGTAATGTCAATATATTCTGATTTAAGTGATGAGCAGTAATGGGCAGTCACTACCATCATGGGACATTTATTAATTGTTTTATTCTGTGTTAAAGCATTCGACACACATAATGCATAGTGCATTTAATGTTTTTATTTTAAATAACAGGAATCGAAAACAGTAATTTATTTTTTAATAATCGAAACTGAACCGACCTCAAAAAAGCACTTCACTCAGCACTAGTATATGGTTGATCATATTGTTTAGTATATGGTTGATCATATTGTTTAGTATATGGTTAATATGATAAACAATATGATAAACCATATGATAAACCATATACTAAACAATATGATCGTTTATCATATGGTTGATCATATGGTTTAGTATATGGTTGATCATATGGTTTAGTATATGGTTTAGTATATGGTTGATCATATGGTTTAGTATATGGTTGATCATATGGTTTATCATACTGTTTTCCCATACCAGGAGCCTGGAGACCATCTTCGAGGAGCCCAAGGAGAAGAACGGATCTCTGGTCTGCATTGGCCACCAGAAGAGGAAGCGTGTACTGGACTTCCCTGACTTCACATTGCCTCGCAAACGCAAAGTCCGGGCCAACATGGCTCCCCTGCGCGTAAAGGGCCCCAGGGGGCGTGGTCGGCGGGGGAGGCCTGACGATGCCGACCTGGATGTCATGCTCATCGAGAGGCTGAGCGAGCTGGAAGACTTCTTCACCCGCCAAGGCCTGGAGGACTGAGCAGTCCCACAATACCCCCTATTTCACATCCAAATACAAACTCTCACAAATGGTACCCTATTCATCATAGTGCTCTACTTTTGACCCAAGCCCATCGGGTCAAAGTAGCATATTATAGAGTGAACAAGTTATCATTTGTGACATGCTACACACATGCATTGCATATGGTTCATCATTCTCAGTTTTTGGACAGCTTGTTTTGTAAATTGATTGGGCTTATGAAACTGGATTTGAATAATTAGATCATGTTAAGAGATTTCTATGATCGTGTTCGGTTTTTCTACTTCGGGGCCCCTGAAATGCCCATTCAGATGATTTGTTTCAGAACTGGCAGACTTTGAAGTGCTAGAAAAAATTGACTTAAATTGTGCCTTTTATGGAAATTTAAACTCAATCCAGCAAAGAGAGGATTTTTATGATATATAATGAATAGTGGTTGAACAGTTACTACTTTGTTCTTAGGAACTGTAATTGAACCTGTGATAACAGAATTGTGGGTGCTCATACTTGGATGTGTGCGTTCGTACACACACATGGAACTTTCGCATGTGAACACATGGAAGACGAGTTTGACAACCCATACCTGAGAACTTTCCCTCTTACCTCATTCAGATTTCTCATCAACTCATTCATTAAATTGTTGTTTTGAACGGGACCTTGTGAGGACACAACCGTTTCTGACAGAGTCAACGGTATATGTGCAGCTTTACTCCCCTGATGACAGCCTCACTGCTAGCCTGGCCTTAGGAATGGAGGTAACTGACCAACTGGATTGGTGCCCCATGTCTCTCTACCTCCTCATGCATTGTTGGGAAAGATGCTACATGTGAGGGCATCAGTTCAGTACATCTCCCTGATAACCCGACTGGGATCTAGATGATGAGGAGTTCCCATCCTGAATCATAGTGAAACAATACATATATTTTGCAGTATTTGTAAAGAAAAGGAAAAGTCCATGATTAACAGTCTTTTTCACCTGATGTGCATTATCCGGTCCATCTGATGTGCGAATACAATCTGATACATATGTGAAAATGTTATTTTCCTATAGATGGTATATTATCTATACTTCAGTGTTGAGGACCTAGATCAGGACTGGACAAACTATGAGCCCATACAATCTGGCCCACGGGATGTTTGAGTAATACAAGTTTAAAGTAAAAATGATTATTTTGGGTTAGATAAAATACTCAAGGCCACTCTTGGTCATTTAAATTTAGATGGTATGTAGAAATTATAATGGGCCTATATATTTCCAAATAACTTAAGTTTTTCTGGGCCGCAAATTTATTTTAACAAACCCGTCCGTCCCCAAAAAATCTGTGCGGCCCTCCATTGAATTGCGAAATCCTGATGTGGCCCTGAAGCCAAAAAGTTTGCCTTTCCCTGAACTAGCTACACAGTCGTACTATGAGGCCATTTTGGGTTGAAAGGCCTCAAGATTTAAGTCCCTTGGCTCACTGTAAAGGACTCAGTACCTATGGAAATGGTCATTTGGTAGACAAGGACCTAATCTTTGATCACAAACTGGATTTTTTTTTTTTTTGCGGTTTCTTTCTGTGGATTGATTTTCCTTTTTGGTGCATCATTTTTCTTTGGACATATGAAATATGCAACATCTTTGTTTAGATTTTTTTTGTAGGCAGCCCCATTTTTTGTTTAAACTGTCAGACTTCAAACTCTTCTGCATAGGGACTCTTGACACCATTGACCATGTCTGTCTCCCAGTATCCTAATGCTGGATGGTCACAGGTTAGGGTTATTCAATTGTCTGGCTGTGATATGGCCTCATCTTCTAATAGCTGCTGAACGTTTCTAGGGACAGGATTTTTCCTGAACATGTGTCCTGGAAAAACTCTGGGCCCTAGTTATCTCAATTGCATACTCCTTGTGTCCTCTCTCCTTTTCAAAACCCATTGGATGAGAGAGCCAGAGGTCCCTTTCCTCTGACCTCCAATAGATTTTAGGAAGTAGACAATGAGGCGTTTTCAATTGAGATCTTCCCACAGAATCTTTCAGGTGGTCACATGGTCAGGAAAAACTCCTGGCTCTAACCATTTTCCAATGGATAAGAATGTGTTTGAGGATTACAAGTAATGTGCACTGAGTGGTCCTGTGCTTGGATAAGTGAGTGTGGGCTGCGTGCCTGTAGATATTGTCCTAATTCCTATTGCTGCTAAACCGCCTACCTAGTATATTATATTGCAAAATGTATATTATAGATGTTAAAGTTCAGAATGGATTTTTTTGTTTTGTTATTTAAAAACTTTTTATTTTTATTTTTTTACATGTGATCCATAAAATCCACATCAGTCCATGCCACATGATGTGGAGCAAAATATGGATCCACTAACTGGTCTGTCTTACAACAGCATTTACCTATCTTCTCTTTGTGAGTGTGCAGCAATCTTTCATGCAAAAGTTAAATCAGGCCTGTAAATAGGTCCATTAAGAACTCTGATGCCTTAGATTGGAAGACCTAGCTTGGTTGCCTGATCTGTTTCTACACTTCTAGCATTGTCATACCAAACAGACTGTCCTTATTGCAATCTCATTTTTACATTGAATAATGACTGGAGATAAGGATTTTGTTAAAGCAGAAACTTATCTAGGAACCAGCAATGAAATAGTTGTAGTGTTCAACACATTACCATAATTCTCATTATGCATTATTTTTAAATCATGACCATTTATTGTGGAACACTCATTTGAAGTGAATACTTTGTCTATCTGGGGTCAATCATCATTACATATCAGGTCTTTGTTCGGAATCAAGTGGAAACATTCAGCTCAGCATCAGCACACATTGACACAATCCTTTCATGAATTGTTCAGAACAATTTTTCAAGTGTCATTAATGGGGTTTGCATTTAACACCCAAGTATTCTACTGTTCAAACTTCTCCACAACTTATACAGTGTTCTGCCATTATGAAAACAATTCTGGAGGTAGCTTTTTTTTAATCATTAATTTTTTCTTGTATTTTTTTTGTAAGTGTATAGTTACTTTCTTAGAGCCTTCATGCGGATTGCAATCTTTGTTTATATACTCCTCCACTGCCCTGGACCTATTTGCCAGTAGATTTGCTATTGTGGCAAAAGTCTGCACATATTTACTCCCAAAGAGCCAGACCCTGTGAAGTGTTCTAGTGCCCCTTCTCTTCCTCACTCTGACTTCTGCTCTTGAGGCCAGAGAGGGAATGGTAGAAAAATGTGACAAAGTTATTGGTGAGTGATGTGAAATCTTTTTTCTTTTAATTTGACAATAACAGGATTCTTTAGTTTACACTGGTGTGTAGTGGAAAACGTGACACATTTTGGGAACCCCCATGTCTGAAAATAAAACTTTATATTGATTTTTATTTTATTTTTAAATTCCTTATTTCATCCTATGTTAAGTGATGGGCACTTACCGTAGACATGCATCTCACAGACCAACACTAAAGATTAGTATTGTCAATCATTTTAATTGTAATATATTTTACGAATAAAATAGTGTATTTGTGTAATTTATTAATTAGTTGGATATGCAAACTGATCTATTTGTTTGGCTGAAATAACCATCATTCCTTTTGAGAAATCTGGAAGTGAAACAGACCATGTAGGTGTCCCTCTCCTCTCCCCTACCAGGGCTCGAACCAGGGACCCTCTGTACACATCGACAACAGCCACGCTCGAAGCATTGTTACCTATCGCTCCACAAAAGCTGCGCACCCCGCTAACTAGCCATTTCACACCGGTTACATATGGTAAACAGTCTATGGACAAGGTATGACAACAATCCATGCTTTGGTTTTGTTTACCTGGCCTCTGTTACAACTTCAAATTATAACTTTTTAGCATTTGTGGCACAAATCCAAAGTAAATCAATGCTACCTTTACTGAACAAAAATATAAACGCAACAATTTTACTCTGTTATAGTTCCTATAAGGCCCTAATATATGGATTTCACATGAATAGGCAAGGGTGTAGCCATGGATGAGCCTGGGAGGGCATAGGCCCATCCACTAGGGAGCCAGGCCCAGCCAGTCAGAATGAGTTTTCCCCCACAGAAGGTGTTATTACAGACAGAAATACTCCTCAGTTTCATCAGCTGTCTGTCTGGGTGACTGGTCTCAGACGATCCCGCAAGGGGAAGAAGCCGGATATGGAGGTCCTGGGCTGGCGTGGTTCATGTGGTCTGTGATTGTGAGGCCGGTTGGACGTACTGCCGAATTATGGTAGAGAAATTAACATTAAATTATCAGGCAACAGCTCTGGTGGACATTCCATCAGTCAGCATGTCAATTGCGCCCTCCCTCAACTTGAGACATCTGTGACAAAATGGCATATTTTAGAGTGGCCTTTTATTGTCCCCAGCATAAGGTGCTCCTGTGTAATGATCATGCTGTTTAATCAGTTTCTTGATATGCCTCACCTGTCAGATGGATGGATTATTTTGGCAAAGGAGAACTGCTCACTAACAGGGATGTAAACAAATTTGTGCACAACATTTGAGAAGTTTTTTGTGCATATAGCAAATGTTGATCTTTTATTTCAGCTCATGAAACATGGGACCAACACTTTACGTTTCTATTTATGTTCAGTATATATTTGCGTGTTCGCGCTTCTTTACCAAATCGGGATATTCACCAATGCTGGAAGTGGGGCCGAGAATAAAGGTTTGGGAATCACAGATCTAAATAACTTATTGTTTCTATACTACGTGAAATAAAATCATGTCAGAGAAAACATTGGCCAAACTGTGAATACATCTGCCATGTTGACGCACTTAGAGTTGGTAAGCACCTCCGTACAAGTACAACACCAACGCTATGGTGCACCTTCTTGTCGTGCTTCCCGAGGACAGTGATGTTAGCTAATTGGCATTCCACGGTGACATCCTTTTATTTATTTTTATTTAACTAGGCAAGTCCATTAACAACTAATTCTTATTAACAATGACGGCCTATCAGAAGGCAAAATGCCTCCTACGGAGGCTGGGATTAAAAATAAAATATAGGGCAAAACACACATCACGACAAGAGAGACACCACAACACTACATGAAGAGACACCTAAGAACATAGCATGGCAGCAACACATGAAAACACAACATAGTACAAACATGATTGGGCACAAACAGCTCAAAGGTGCAAGAAGGAAGAGATACCAGTACATCACGCGAAGCAGCCACAACTGTCAGTAAGAGTGTCCATGATTGAGTCTTTGAATGACGAGATGGAGACAACAGTTTGAGTGTTGGTTTTTTGACCGGATGTTAATCGGATGTGAAGTGAGATAGAGCAAGATGGATTTTGCCCCTCATTCTGCAAATTTTCCCCATCGATTAAACATTTGATCTAAATACAGTTTTCTGTTTCGAAAACTAAAATACGTTATGAGTAGAGTGGACTAAGTTTAGTAGACTTTACCCTTTGTCAAAGTTTGAAAAAATGTCGTTGTTCAGAAGGAATGCAAGGGCGAATTAAGAAATGGCACACGCGCACCTCACAGAGTATGCGTTCCCTAACGGAAATATGCAAATACATGCTAGAACGCCCCAATAGGCTCTCACTAGCTCGTGCTTGACTCTGCCCACCTTCTTGCTCGTTCTGCCCGCTATGATTAATTAGTTCCCATAGGAAACAACAGTCTGTGGTCTATCTTGGGTTAGTTATACAAATCTTTGCCATACTCTTTGGCACAATCAGACACAGTGTTATAGTATCACAATCCTTTAGGTGGCGACAAAGACCTCCAGCTAGGATTAATATTCGTCTTGCGAAGACGAAGAAGCTTTCCTCAATACCGAGTTCTGATTGGTTGTTTAAACGATCGTTCTACACACTCACAAGATGGCAGCGTCCTTCGGAAAGTTGTGCTGTAATCAGCTGCCACTGACAGCGAGGAAAATTAGCAGGTAATGTTGTAATTTGCTTGTGAACGTTTATTTCTCAGAATTATGTTTCTATTCCAATGCATGGTGGCTACACACCATTGGAAGAGTAATAATATCATTGTGTTGATGGGAGAAAATGAACACCGGTTTGCTCATTTCAAAAGTTCTTGCGGCTAGCATTAGCTACCTAGCTCTTATGATGCCAATGTCTTGCCACTCGTGTCAAGAACATTTTATATTTAACGTTACTACTAGTCAGTAATATTTGTGTTGTTTACAACCCCACCTACTATGTCATGATTCTGCATTGTGACAGGGCCACTAACAGTTTAGTAGTTTGGCGAACATGCTGTCAGGAAAAATATGAAAGTACTTTTGGCGCAAAAATTTGAACTGGTGGGAGAGTATGGTGTTTGTAACGCCAGGGTAGTCGATTTGATTCCCGGGACCACCCATACTTAGACATCCTGCTTCGATGTAGACCGTCATTGTTCTAAATGGGATCTGCCCCTTTTTTTAAATGTTCACCTAAAATGACATACCCAAATCTAACTGCCTGTAGCTCAGGACCTGATGCAAGGATATGCATATTCTTGATACCATTTGAAAGGAAACACTTTGAAGTTTTAGAAAATGTGAAAATAATGTAGGAGAATGATTTTTGAGTTTGAGTTTATTTTTATTTTTACAGGGACAGTGCACATTAATCAACGTTTCAGTAAAAGTGCCGGTTTTAGCCAGCCGGCTAATTTTCAACCGCAGTCCCTGGGCAGGTTTTCCTTTGCATTATCTTTGAAATGTAAGAAGCCATAATGCATTATTCCAGCCCAGGTGCAATTTAGACTTTGGCCACTAGATGGAATCAACGTGCAAAGTTTTAGACTGATCCAATGAACCATTGCATATCTGTTCAAAATGTTGTATCAAGACTAGAGGTATTCCGATTAATCGGAATGGCCGATTTCAAGTTTTCATAACAATCGGAAATCGGTATTTTTGGATGGCGATTTTGACCATTTTTGTTGTTGTTGATGTTTGTTTTAATTTAATTTTTAAAAACCTTTTATTTAACCAGGCAATTCAGTTAAGAACACATTCTTATTTTCAATGACGGCCTAGGAACGTGGGTTAACTGCCTTGTTCAGGGGCAGAACGATTTTTACCTTGTCAGCTCGGGGATTCAATCTTGCAACCTTACGGTTAACTAGTCCAATGCACTAACCACCTACCTCATGAGGAGCCTGCCTGTTACACGAATGCAGTAAGAAGCCAAGTTAGATTGCTAGCTAGCATTAAACTTATCTTATAAAAAACAATTAATCAATCATAATCATTAGTTATAACTACACATGGTTGATGATATTACTAGTTTATCTAGCGTGTCCTGCGTTGCATATAATCGATGCGGTGCGCATTCGCAGAAAAGGACTGTCGTTGCTCCAACGTGTACCTAACCATAAACATCAATGCCTTTCTTAACATCAATACACAGAAGTATATATTTTTAAACCTGCATATTTAGCTAAAGGAAATCCAGGATTGCAGGCAATATTAACCAGGTGAAATTGTCACTTCTCTTACATTCATTGCACGCAGAGTCAGGGTATATGCAACAGTTTGGGCTGCCTGGCTCATTGCAAACTAATTTGCCAGAATTGTATGTAATTATAACATAATATTGAAGGTTGTACAATGTAACAGCAATATTTAGACTTAGGGATGCCATACATTAGATAAAATACGGAACTGTTCCGTATTTCACTGAAAGAGTAAACGTTTTGTTTTCGAAATGATAGTTTCCGGATTGGACCATATTAATGACCTAAGGCTCGTATTTCTGTGTGTTATGTTATAATTAAGTCTATGATTTGATAGAGCAGACTGCAGAATGAACAAAAAGCTGCCAACACGTGCTCAGCATATGTGGGAACTCCTTCAAAACTGTTGGAAAAGCATTCCTCGTGAAGCTGGTTGAGGGAATGCCAAGAGTGCAAAGCTGTCAAGGCAAAGGGTGGTTACTTTGAATAATCTAAAATATTTGGATTTGTTTAACACTTTTTTTTCTTTCTTTTCGTTACTACATGATTCCATATGTGTTATTCCGTAGTTTTGATGTCTTCACTATTATTCTACAATGTAGAAAATAGTAAAAATAAAGAAAAACCTTTGAGTAGGTGTCTAAACTTTTGACCGGTACTGTATATTGTAGCTCCGATCTCTTAATGTGGTATTGGGATAGTTATTGAAATATATAACTAGAGTATGTGCTTCTTCTGTCTGCTTGCAGTGGCTGGCTCCGCTTCAGAGCACAAGGAGCTGGACAGTTTCATTCAGGGCCATGGCGTTCATTATCCAGTGGTGAGTTTCACACTGACATCCTCACACAACAGTCCCAGACAAGACCCAGGCTTTTACAATCAACATGGTGACTGGGGCTGTCAAACACTCTTTGACTACATTCCCAGTAGTCTCTGTGCTAATAAGATGAACATGCTCAGTGGTAGTAAGTAGTGTGTTAACCAAAAGTAAAGTGGCATTACTGCTATCCTGTATCACTTAAACTCTCTTTAAAACACCTTAAAGACCCTTACAAGTGCATTACTCCAATGGCGTCACAGGGGCGCCATCTCTCCTCTGACACCAGTGTAGCAAATTCAGAAACGGAGGTGCAAATTGTAGTACCAACTTACTGAACATTCCAATGGCCTTAGTAGCTGTATCAATCAGTTGCTATAGTATTCTTTTGACAAAGCCATATATTTTTTGTATTTTACAAGACATTTGAGTCTTAAGTTGTGCGCTAAAGGATTACACGCAGTAATGTAGTGGGTAACAAATGTGTGTAAATGCTTGTGCAAAATAAAAAAAGGTTGGTTAACATTTACCCTCTACTACACCTCTGATTACACCACAATGGTTTCAGTGTGCATTGATGCAAAAAATCGAGACATAACTTGTTAGGCCTAGATATTATTCTACGTTTGGCGCAACCACCCTGGGCTGTGGGATTGCCAAACACTGGTTTATTAATTGTTCATATTAGAGCTTCTCTCATTCTGGCCAGTACATTATCAGTAAAAACTTTCAGACACAAATAATGACATAATTTGTGAGTCAACTCTCACACTATCCAGCGAGTAGCCTAGGCCATTGTCTCAACTCAGTAATTAGTCTACCCGGTTCTATGGTTTATTTACAATAACATGACGTGCACATTTAGCTACAATAGGAATTGTGATTAAAAAATATATATACAGTACCAGTCAAAAGTTTGACTACTCATTCAAGGGATTTTCTTTATTTGTACTGTTTTCTGCATTGTAGAATAATAGTGAAGACATCAAAAATATGAAATAACACATGGAATCATGTAACCAAAAAAACAAAAAAATGTAACCAAAAAAAGTGTTAAACAAATCAAAATATTTTAGATTTTTCATAGTAGCCACCCTTTGCCTTGATGACAGCTTTGCGCACTCTTGGCATTCTCTATGCTTTTCCAACAGTCTTGAAGGCATTCCCACATGTTGAGCAATTGTTGGCTGCTTTTCCTATGGCCCTTTGAAATCAGTTTTAGTCTTTTCCAAATTCTGTTTTTTTTGTTTAAACATTTTCTGAATTCTATGTTTTACGATTTACACTAATTTTATCATCAGAAAGAATGTCTATTAATATGAATGAATTCAACGTCAACAATTAAATAAGATGATGCAACTCAACAGTGCACTATTTTTTAAATCAAGTCAAGTGCTTCAATACAGTGTTCTACTAAGTGTTTCATTATAACATTTTAAAAAGTCATGCAAGAATCTAGGTAAAAATGCAGCAACCTTCTCCTCTGTTTCCAGCTGGCAGAGGATGTTTGTGACTGCCTGGGATGATAACTTTTCTGCCAACAAAAACACTCTGTACAGATGAACATGCTCTGCATGGTACTTCACTGCCTCAAACCAGCTATTCCATCTGGAGCTCACTGCTTCAGGAGGAGCCTTGGCCTGCACAAACTCCTTCATAATGAGGAAGCTCACCCATCTTCTCTTTCCATGTCACAACTTCAGAGAAGTATTTGTAGTGTTGCAAGGTCTCACCCACCAGATTGATGACATGGCAGAGACCGGTTACATGGACACTTGGGCATCACTCCTTACAAGGAGGTTCTGAATGCCTTGAGGCAGTAGGAGTGCCTGTGACCAAAGCCCAGGCATCATTCAGGTTCAGATCGTTGCTGTCGAGGGAGGCTAGTATAGCTTGGGAAAAGTTGAGTAGTTGCATCGGTCCATGAAAATGACATCCACCGGAAAGTACTGGTTTTCTACACCTGCAATGAAAGATAAGGAAGAACTTTAATTATGTTTTAACCTAAAATAATATTGTGAATAAGTTATTTACATTTCCAGTGTAAACACTATACAGCGATAATTGGCTAGATGGAGAGGCAGATAGCTGCTGACATTATGCATCGCTATATTTCACCACGATATCTCGTTGTTTGGAATATCACAATTTGCATGCGGACAGTTCACATTGCAGAATGTAAATGTAGGCTATTGCAACAATATATAAATAGGCTGGTAACTCACCAATGACGATTTTTAGAATCACTTGCCTCTGTTGTCTCGTCAACAACCACCGCAAACTTCTTCTGTAGAACGGCAGTCATGTTGGTCAAACACACGGGGCAGGTGAGTTTGATGGAGGCTGCTCTCATTTTCGGGCAACGCTCCTCCCTGTTTGCAATGCTTCACTAGAAACTGCTGTAGCTTTCTTAGCTTTTCTAAGGGGATGTCAGACTCGGCGCACACAGCCACAAAGTCCTGAATAAATCATTGTCTTGAATCTGCTGATGCACTTGCACTAGTAATGGTCATTTGAAGAGGCATGCTCTGGCTAACACGGTGCTTTTCCTTGTTCTTCACATGGGCTTTAGACTTTAAGTGGTCATGACACATTTTTACTGGTCAAATCAATAGTATGTTTACAGAATTTGCAGAACAGCTTATCGCCTGACTCAGTCCTTTGGGTATTGCTCTGCTCTGAATTTAGGGTTTAAGGTCGACTTTAAAAATAAAATAAAAAATAAAGTCTCATATATATGAATGAATGAGACAACTTGGCCGTCTCAAATGGCCTCTGACATGTTTCTCAAAGTGACTGCTAAGTTGTGAGGTGAAGTAATGGTCCCATGCATTCATCCCCCTCTAAAAACACCCCAATCAAAAACAGCTTTAGGCATACTCGTCTAATTTTACAATTTTGAAATCATTTAGGTTACTACATTAATATTCTGTCCACATTTTCCGCATCACGAAAATCATAGGGCCCTATTTTCCTTCACTCTACGGTCCAATTCATCCCAAACCATCTCAATTGGGTTGGGTGATTGTGGAGGTCAGTTCATCTGACGCAGCACTCCATCACTCTTCTTCTTGGTCAAATACCCCTCACACAGCCTGGAGGTGTGTTGGGTCATTGACCTGTTGAAAAACAAATGATAGTCCCACTCAGAGCAAACCAGATGGGATGGCATATCGCTGCAGAATGCTGTGGTAGCCATGCTGGTTAAGTGTACCTTGAATTCTAAATAAAGCACACAGTTTCACCAGCAAAGCACCATCACACCACCCCCATTCTTCACGTGGGAACCACACATGCGGAGATCATCTGTTCACCTACTCTGCATCTCACAAAGACACGGCGGTTGGAACCAAAAATGTCACATTTGGCCTCATCAGACCAAAGGACAGATTTCCACTGGTCTAATGTCCATTGCTCATGTTTCTTGGCCCAAGCAAGTCTCATCTTATTATTGGTGTCATTTTAGTAGTGGTTTCTTTGCAGCAATTTGACCATGAAGGCCTGATTTCATGCAGTCTCCACTGAACAGTTGAGATGTGTCTGTTACTCGAACTCTGTGAAACATTTATTTGGGCTGTAATTTCTGAGGCTGGTAATTCTAATGAACGTATCCTCTGCAGCAGAGCTAACTCTGGGTCTTCCTTTCCTGTGGCGGCCCTCATGAGAGCCAGTTTTATCATAGCGCCTGATGGTTTTTGCGACTGCAGTTCTTGAAATGTTCCGGTTGACTGACCATATCTTAAAGGAATGATGGACTGTTTCTCTTTGCTTATTTGAGCTGTACTTGCCATAATATGGACTTCGTCTTTTACCAAATAGGGCTATCTTCTGTATACCCACCCCTACCTTGTCACAACACAACTGATTGGCTCAAAACGCATTAAGGAAAGAAATTCCACAAATGAACTTTTAACAAGGCACACCTGTTAATTGAAATGCATTCCAGGTGACTACCTCATGATGCTGGTTGAGAGAATGCCATGAGTGTGCAAAGCTGTCAAGGCAAAGGGTGACTACTTCTGAAGAATAAAAAATATGAATTCTATTTTGATATGTTTAACACTTTTTTGGGGGGGTGGGGTACTACATGATTCCATATGTGTTCATAGTTTTGATGTCTTCACTATTATTCTACAATGTAGAAAATAGTTTTAAAAATAAAGAACCCTTGAATGAGTAGGTGTGACCAAACTTCTGACTGGTACTGAATATGCAAGACCTGTTACGGAAAGAACTGTAACTGTTCGTAATATTACCCTTGTGTTATATGCATGGTGCAGGGCGACAGCGGTTCAATGCAGCCTCTCTCGGCCTTCAGGCTCGCATCAGGCCCTTTCCTCTCCTCATCGCCACAGGCGGAGGCTACATGGGATACGACCAGTACGTCCACTACAAGGACCGGAAGCTAACAAAGATTGGTATCGAGGTGCCTCCACGCATCGCCAATGAAACCCAGGTAGGGAGAACTTCTGGTGTCAATCTACTGTATCTTTGGATCTAGTCATGGTCCCAGGTAGCAGGATGGGTATTATGGAGAACAATATCACAGGTGTTCTTATGCTTGCCGTCAACACTAGTTCAGCCCACTGTTTACTGATTGAATTTAAAAAGCCTAATCGAAGGAAAATCCACACCCGGTATGATTTGTGCACCGTGCTTTTTCAGTCCCTACATATAATTTAATTGTATTGGTCACACACACACACTTACCAGATGTTAGTATACGGGTGTAGGGAAATGCTGGTGTTCCTAGCTCCAACACTGCAGTAATATCTAACCATTCATAACAATACACACACATCTAAAAGTAAAATAATGGAATTGTTTTCTATCCAAATCTAATAATAATAATCTAATAATATGCATATCTTATCTTCTGGGGATGAGTAGCAGGCAGTTGAATTTGGGCATGCATTTCATCCGGACGTGAAAATACTGCCCCCTGTCACCAAGAAGTTAACGATAGATTGACAGCAATGTCGTAGTGCATCAGAGGCAGTAAGACTACAAAGATGTAAGACTTTGTTTAGAGCACATCTGTCGTGATATTTTTTATTTATTAACTTGTTCTGCCTGCAATCCCGGTAACGGGATCGATATGACAACTACCAGTGAAAATAGAGGGCGCCAAATTCAAACCACAGAAATCTCATAATTACAATTCCTAAAACATACATGTGTCTTATATCATTTTAAAGCTATTCTCGTTGTTAATCCCACCAAAGTGTCCGATTTCAAATAGGCTTTTCAGCGAAAGCACTACAAACGATTATGTTAGGTCTCCACCAAACCACAATAAGCACAGCCATTTTCCAGTGAAATATAGCATTCACAAAAACCAGAAATAAAGATAATTCAAGGTTAGTGATTCATTTTATCTTCATCAGATGACACTCATAGGACTTCCTGTTACACAATACATGCATGTTTTGTTTGATAAAGTTAATATTTATATCAAACAATCTGAGTTTACATTGGCTATTTAGATTCACTAGTTCCAAAAAGTGATTTTGCATAGCCACATCGTTTCAACAGAAATAGTCATCATACTCATCATAGATGATAATACAAGTTATACACATGGAATTATAGATATACCTCTCCTTAATGCAACCGCTGTGTCAGATTTCAAAAAAAGTTTACGGAAAAAGCAACCCATGCAATAATCTGAGACGGCGCTCAGAACAGAAGCCAAATTAGCCGCCATGTTGGAGTCGACAGAAACCAGAAAATACATGAAATGTTTCCTTACCTTTGATGAACTTCATCAAAATGCAGTCCTCGGAATCCCAGGTCCACAATAAATGCTGCATTTGTTCGAAAATGTCCTTTGTTTGTTTATGTCCAATTAGCTACTTTGGTTAGCGCGTTTGGTAAACAATTCTAAAGTCACAAAGCTCGTCCACTATAACGTGACAATGTCCAAAAGTTCCGTAACAGTCAGTAGAAACATGTCAAACGATGTACTGAATCAATCTTTAGAATGTTGTTTACATATATCTTGAATAACTTTCCAACCGGAGAATTAGAATGACTTCAAATGAGCGGTGGAACGCAGGTGCTTCCCCTGTGAACGCATAGTGAATGCATGGTCAACTCGTGGCAGTGGTGACCATTTCCTGTGTCATTCGACCCCCCCCCCCCTTCACATTAGTCATCAGACAAAGTTCTATTGACTGTTGACATCTAGTGGAAGGCGTAGGAAGTGAAACTCATCCATATCTCGCTGTAATTTCATTGAGAGCTTGGTTGAAGATCTGCCACCCCCAGAAGAAGAAAAAACAGGAAGTGGAATTTCTCAGGTTTTTGCCTGCTATATGAGTTCTGTTACACTCACAGACATAATTCAAACAGTTTTAGAAACTTCAGAGTGTTTTCTATCCAATACTAATATTAATATGCATATATTAGCAACTGCGAGTGAGGAGCTGGCCGTTTTCAATGGGCACCTTTTCATACAAACCACTCAATACTGCCCCTGCAGCCATAAAAAGTTAATCTGTCCTCTCTGGACTTCCGTAAGTCATAGCTTGAATTTATGCTCGATATGTTGTCTTCGTCAGTTTTAGTGCTACATTTTCATTCTGTCTATTTTTTTTTAGTGCAGAACTAGGCTTGTTTGGTCTATCCCTTTGTCTCTAATGCCTTACAAGTTGTTGACCTAATCAAACTCGTTTGGAACAGCTGGATTAGCAAACCTATTCCAGAAGTGATACGGAGGCTCATTCCGTGGGATTTTGTTGGAATAGTGATCTTTTAAGTGTACGTAGTGTTAGTGTCATAGGAGTAATCCCGACAGGCCCAATGTCGGTGTGTCATGGTAGTAAGCGCAACAAGCTCCACGTAGCCTATTGTTTGTTTAGGCTATTTAACATGGGAGACGGCCAAGTGTCAAAATAGGTGATGTCATTGCAGATAACCAACAACCATAAGATCAGACCGATCAGAAGGACCAAGCGTACGCTTGTTTTTCATGCCACTTCTGTGACTTTTCCCCTCTCTTTCTGTAGTGTAATCATCTTACCATACATGTGTTAGATACTGTAAGACCAAGTCAAAGACTATCAAATCACTGGGAGTCTTTTAGGCGCACATGCGAGTAAAATGGTCGCACTGTAGAGCCCTGTGTAGCCTATATATGAAGCAATATAGAGCTCTATGCTAGCACAAATTATCATGGGGAAAGCCCTGCATTTGCAGGTGTTGGCACTGTGTACGTTTTGAGGTCAGGTGGTAGCATGAAAGGTCCATGTTGAATGCCAAAGGGAAAAGGTTTAAGTGATATTGGCTAATTCATGACTTTGTAGAGTCTAAAACAGGGTTCCCGAATTTGGCCTGCTGATGATTTTAATTTGGGGCCCCCCAAGTTTTCTGAGCAAAAAATAAGTTAAATAAAATAATACTTACAAAATTAGCATTTTTGTTCTTGGACATGATTGTAATATCACCAGGAAATGAGCTCAGTGCTTTTTCTTTATTTAGGAAATCTGTTCACAAGTATTCCCACGCATAAATAGGCATATGCAGTGCTTGACATGGGCAGGAGTTCACCGGAGCAAAGTACCGACACCTCACATTTTCTAGTGCTTGAGCTCCTGCTCCTCTTATAGAATATCATCTCAAAAGTATTGTGGAGCTCCTGCACCTAAATATAAACTGGGGCTCAAGTCTGGGGCTCCCGAGTGGCACAGCGGTCTAAGGCACTGCATCTCAGTGCTAGATGGCGTCACCACAGACACCCTGTTTCGAATCCAGCCGGTATCACAACCGGCCGTGATTGGGAGTCCCATAAGGCGGCACACAATTGGCCCAGCGTCGTCCAGGTTTGGACGGTATAGGCCGTCATTGTATTTAAGAATTTGTTCTTAACTGACTTGCCTAGTTAAAAAAAAAAATTGAAATATATATATATTTTTTTTAAGTCAAGCTCTGGGCATCTGTGATCATATACCAAAGTATTCATGGTTTGAAAGTATTCTGTTTTTCTCATACTATATCTGTTTCGGTTTCTTGCAGTCGATTTGCAGTGTACAAATTATTTATACCTATGTTCCGACAATCTGCTCAAGGAAAAATCGTCCCACAGCTGAATGTGATTTGGACCCCTGGTCGAGGACTTGTGCCACTGGCACATAATTATGTAATTGACCCACAGAGAATTTCTTTTGACATAATTGTACTTGACAAAATACCCCTGTAAACTGTTTCACTTCTGTATGTAAAGGAACTAATCTTATGTAAATGAACAGATTGGTGGGCTTATTTGCTTTAGCTACAAAAGGGTGAATATTTATACGGCAGTACTGTAATAAATACTTGCCTATTTTGATGTGTACCCTTTGGGGGCCTGGTATGCAGACTTTCTCAATAGGGCTTTGCAATGAATTGAGTGTGGGGTGAGGTTCTGTCACAGTGCAAATGGAAGCTCATTGGCTAGTTTGAGGATTGGGTTAGGGAATTTCCCAGACTTAAGTTGAAGTTTTTGTCTCGCTATATTGTAAATAAGCATGGAACTGTCAACGTGGTGGACTTTTGGTCGCACCCCCTTTTGAACTGTCCAATAAAACATGCGACTATCAGAAAGTGACTTGGCAAGGTCCCCTGGTCACTGTCAAGGTCAGCATTGTCATCATGGCATCTCAACTTCCCACCGTGACTATGAAGACACACACACACTCACCTTATATTAGTGCTGAGCAATTAACCAAAATGTTGGTTTATTTTATTTTTTAAATAACTGACTGAAGTCCAAGTATTTGAATTCCATGTTTTTTTGTGCGCTCAATGCACCATTTGTGCTGTTTCTTTATAGATATTTGTCTCTGGGATATGTTGTCCCAACTCATCATAGTTAAGTGCCGAAAGATGGTAATTAACTACAATGACCAGAATCCATTGTGCCTGTTCTCATTGGTTCTTTCTGGGCAAGCCTGTGGGGCAGACAGACATGGAGAGGAAGAGCGATACAGCGACACAAGGGGAATAAAGAGCGGTTGTTTAGGTCTCCACACGACAGTATATGTAATTGATTGATAGTTGTTATTTAGCCGTGTTAAAAGTATGCCTGATCTACTTTTGAAGAACTACTGAAATGGTGATTTTTGTCAGACAAAAGGAAGCAAGTCCGCTATGGTTAGCCTGAAGGATGACTCTGGGGAGCTACAGCCTGAGCAGAGATTATATGAGGACTTGAATAAAATATTAAGTCATCAAATAAAAAAATGTTATATACAGAACTGAAATAGTTTATTAAAGTAATGTGAATAAAGGATGGTTTATTAATAAGTGATATTGTCACGCCATGGTCTAAGTATTTTGTGATTTTCTTCATGTATTGGGTCAGGCCAGGGTGTGGCATGGGGTTTTTGTATTGTGGTGTGTTTTGTCTTGGGGTTTTGGTGTGTATGTATTGGGTTTGTAGCTAGTGGGGTTATCTAGCAAGGTCTATGGCTGTCTGGAGTGGTTCTCAATCAGAGGCAGGTGTTTATTGTTGTCTCTGATTGGGAACCATATTTAGGCAGCCATATTCTTTGAGTTTGTCGTGGGTGATTGTCCTTAGTGTCCTTGTTCCTGTCTCTGTGTTTTCACCAGATAGGGCTGTTTCGGTTTTCGTTACGTTTCCACGTTTGTTGTTTTTTGTATTGATTCGTGTTTTACGTTTGTTGATTAAACATGGATCGCAATCTACACGCCGCAGTTTGGTCCGACTCTCCTTCACACCTAGAAAACCGTAACAGATATGCTGTAATGGCCCATCACTTCCATCATTTGTTTTTTGTTACAGCATTGAAAACCGCGATTTATATGAACCGACCTCAAAAAACACTTATTGCTCAGCACTACTGTGGACACACACACACACACACACACACTTGTCAGAGATTTAGGCTCACACTTCACAAGTTTCATTTGGCTTCTCAAAGACCCACATGCATATGACCTCCTAACAATGGCCTGAGTTCTTCTCAGGGTGAATCTGGGCTGAGACGCGAATGGAATGGTAATGAGCAGACTAGACAGGGTCTCTCAATTTCCCTTCCGACAAGCCAAAGACAGCATTCTGAGCCAGCTACAGGGAAATTGGGGATAGGAGCATTTCCTGTCTCACACTCTCTACAGACAGATTTATCAGTTCCTCTTTGGGTAAAGACAGAGGTATTGTGTATTGTAGTATGGATAAATGCAGATATACACTACTGTTCAAGTTTGGGGTCACTTGTTTTTGAAATGTCATCAAATTGATCAGAAATACGGTGTAGACATTACTAATGTTGTAAATGACTATTGTAGCTGGAAATGGCTGATTTTAAAATAAAAATATGAAATTGAATATATATACATAGGCTCATTATCAGCAGCGTTGTTAGCTAATCCAAGTGTATCATTTTAAAAGGCTCATTGATCAATAGAAAACCCTTTTGCAATTATGTTAGCAATAGCTGAAAACTGTCCTGATTTAAAAAAGCAATAACTGGCCTTCTTTAGACTAGTTGAGTATCTGGAGCATCAGCATTTGTAGGTTTGATTACAGGCTCAAAATGGCCAGAAACAAATAACTTTCTTCTGAAACTATTCAGTCTATTCTTGTTCTGAGAAATGAAGACTTGGACCGATATTGCCGATAGTCCCTTTACACCAGTCGCCACTCTCCGCCTCGCCACGAGCACTGCACCATGCCAAGGAATGTCAATCTGTGGAAATCACCAGCAGCAGCAAACCAGCTCATTCTCCAACAGAAAGGTGCAGTTTTGAGAAGTGGTTGACTGACACAGTGACCAAAATCAAACTCCTGTTGCAAATATTAGTTTTAGTTAATTCACTAATATTAAGGCTCGTGTCGACTTTCCCGGATATGCATGCAATAAGCAAGCTAGCTAACCAGATTGCTATGTGACCTGTTAGCAAAGATTACAATAACCTAACCCTTTCATCTGTGCTGTTAGCTATATTAGCTACTATGCTAGTTGGCTAGATTTTAGATGGTCCTAAGATATTAGATGGGAGGTAATAGAAAACATAGCTAGCTTTAGCTGGTTATCATCTTGAACATGCACCATTTTCGGCAATGAGCCATCAGACTTGCGGTGTAATGTTAGCTATTTACTGGTGTGCTGATCTGACCAGCTGCAATTGTGTGCATAAATTGTAAGGCTAACCAGATTTAGACGACTGTTTGGTCGATAGGCTGTTGGTTGATGAAGATTTCTTAAGTTAACAGTAGCAAAACAAAAAATCATGGTAAACAAGATACCTTTCTGATTCTGTCTGAGTGGACTGATCCATTTGGATGGCACAGTTCATAAGTCTAAGACATATGCAACTGAAATTGTATATGGTCATATTATGTAAGAACAATGGTGCAATACAAATAATAATATTTTATAAGCTAATGCACTTTCTCTCGCGTTGCTGTCCACGGTTCTGAAACACATCAGTGCGCTGTTAAATTGGCGCCTTTTCCTTGACTGTGTTGCTATGTGCATATTAGTGAAGTTAACCACCATATTGGTGTTAAGAGCAATGCGGCGGAGGCAGCAGCAGAGTTAGGAGACGAGAAAACAGCACTTGCCTTAATTGTCTAAGAAAAGAGAGGATAGAGGAAACCCCAACCTAATTAGTTCTATAATCAATAGCCTAACTGTTAAATGTGCCTGACTTTAGAAATCATCCATATATATCTACAGAAATAAGACCAATCCTGATTTATGTTGGCTGTTTGAGTGTTTGGTTGAAAGCCTACTGATTCCGTGAGCACCAAGTCTCACACAACAATTTCACCAATTCGGCAGTTTTTAATCTTTACTATGCTGTGATTAACGCTTTGCACTTTTTTTTTTCATTAGTCCAGCCTCCCTGGTATTATTTCTAATTTATTTACTGTTTACACTTCCAAATTGTCAAAAATAGATTTATAATAATAATAACCCTCTTTTTCCCTGATCTTGTTGTTGTTATTATAATAATGTCATTGTCATTAGTAAGCTTAGTATAGCAGCCAAAGTTTGGACACACCTACTCATTCCAGGGTTTTATTTGTACTATTTTCTGCATTGTAGAATAATAGTGAAGACAACTATTACATAACACACATGGAATCATGTAGTAACAAAGTGTTATCCCTATTTGGTAAAGTGTGTTTATCTTCTGTATACCAACCTTACCTTGTCACAACATAACTGATTGGCACAAATGCATTACAGACAAAAAACTTAACAGTTTACATACATTTTAAAAACATTAACATGAATAGATACTTTTATTTGAATGGAAATATAATACACCCATTTTATAAAGAAATTTACCATTCAAATAAATGGTGGCCCAATGCCCTATTAAGACATTTTTATGTTGGTGTTTCCTTTATTTTGGCAGTTACATGTACATGGCTGCTTGTAGGCTTAGTTGATTACACAGTGCTATCTGTACTGTACACATTTGAATATTTGTGAAGTCTAGTTCATCACCCCAAACTTATCGTTAAGATGGCCCCACTGTCAATTTTATGAATGATGAGATGATTATCGTATTACTGCTGTAGATTCTACAGTAGATTTGTGCAGTTGGACCGTTAGGCTACTTTGGCATGTGGTGAGTCAGATGACATCACCCAGCAATTATAGTCCCTTGAACGTGATATCTGCCCGCCCACCCTCTAGTCTCTTAAAGGGCTTGTCCAGCCTGTACGCAGGACTTTATTGTGAGAGAGTAGAGGGTACTGACTAGCCTTCACCTTTAACTAGCACGCAGTGAGAGACTTAACTTCCCCTTTGTCTATTTGATTCACTCTTCAGACAACAGAAGGTAATGTTTGGAGTTTCTTTTTCGAAAATGGAAAAACACAATTTTAGATTAAAGATGTATAATGCATTATCTGAAATATGTAACTATGTTTATGGAAGTGTTCAATGTAATCTAATTCAACAGAATAGTGTTTAATAGGGAACTGTTACAGGAAGTGGTAACAAAATCCAAAGTGAATTTTGGGATAAACAGAATCTGTACTTAAGTATTACTTTGACAGTTCCTATGTCTTTACAGTAACTGTTATTATGAATAGATTACTCATAACAGTAGTCCGTAGCATCAGTGTGTCAGTTAAGGAAGGAAGTGGGTGTTGTCCTGCTTTTAGGGACCGGCTCCCTGTTTGCTGAAGACACGCGTTGCTTGAGAGACTAATAGTGTTGACTGAAGAATCTCACCTCCAAAAAAGGTGCAACATCAGACTGATGGATAAACAATATTGAGAAAACAGTTGGACGCTCTGGGAGTGCTATTTTTCTAAAGAGGCCTTCTAGGTCGTGTTTTCATACTTTTTGGGACCGGCGGGGACCTCGTTTGTGATAGCAAATTCATTATGGTGCCCCTCATCAGCACACAACTCGCGTTAGATACAGGTAGCATATGAGTTTTACTATAACTTCGGCAGTGCATGGCCAGATCAACCAATAATAAAGGCCCGCCTCTTGGCATCGGAGAGAGAACTTTGCCGTTTTCAAGAGAATTTCCTGCAATTCTACACATTTATCATAGTTCAGACATATTTTTTGTTGTCACTTTAAAGCTAATATCCTGCAATTCTACACATTTTGCTATGCGGCAGAGAACTTTGCAGTTTAAAATCTTAAATGACAGTACATTTAGGTAAAACAATGAAATGGGGGGGTGGATACAAGATGTTATCGTGTTGGAAACTGTATGATTCGTGGAGTACTGTGGATACCAGGCCCATGTTGCTCAGTGTTAAAGGAAAATTCCACCCCTTTTGGTATTTGTTTCATTAGTACATTGTTGATATAGTGCCATTTATTTTTGTTGCATATCAGCAATCAAGTTTTCAAGATGTATAATATAGAAATACAGCCGGTATGATGCATTATTTCACTTCACAAATATTTACTATTTATTCAAACGATGAATAATGTTTTGTAAACGAGTTCATGCCAACAAATCCAATACAAAAACTATGTTTAATAAGCACAACTTTTTTTATTATGAAACAATCAGACCAGGGGTCCTGTTTCTTTTACGCTTGCTACATTTGGTTAGGTGTGAAAAAACACTGCAGCAACCTGAATGGCTGAACATGATATGCAACATCCGCAATTAGCATTTAGCCTCTCTAGCACGGTGGGAGAAAATGGTGTTTTCATAAAGTCCACTTCTTATTTTTTTTCACCTTCTCACGATTACAGTTGAAGTCGGAAGTTTACATACACTTAGGTTGGAGTCATTAAAACTTGTTTTTCAACCACTCCACAAATGTCTTGTTAACAAACTATAGTTTTGGCAAGTCCGTTAGGACATCTGCTTTGTGCATGACACGATCTTAGAAGCTTCTGATAGGCTAATTGACATAATTTGAGTCATTTGGAGTTGTGGATGTATTTCAAGGCCTACCTTCAAACTCAGTGCCTCTTTGCTTGACATCATGGGAAACTCAAAAGAAATTAGCCAAGACCTCAGAAAATGAATTGTAGACCTCCACAAGTCTGGTTTATCCTTGGGAGCAATTTCCAAATGCCTGAAGGTACCACGTTCATCTGTACAAACAATAGTATGCAAGTATAAACACCATGGGACCACGCAGCTGTCATACCGCTCAGGAAAGAGACGCGTTCTGCCTCCTGGAGATTAACATACTTTGGTGCGAAAAGTGCAAATCAATCCCAGAACAACAGCAAAGAACCTTGTGAAGATGCTGGAGGAAACGGGTACAAAGTATCTAGATCCACAGTAAAAACGAGTCCTATAACGACATAACCTGAAACGCCGCTCAGCAAGGAAGAAACCACTGCTCCAAAACCGCCATAAAAAGCCAGACTACGGTTTGCAACTGCACATGGGGACAAAGATCGTACTTTTTGGAGAAATGTCCTCTGGTCTGATGAACCAAAAATAGAATTGTTTGGCCATAATGACCATCATTATGTTTGGAGGAAAAAGGAGGAGTCTTGCAAGCCGAAGAACACCATCCCAACCGTGAAGCACAAGGATGGCAGCATCATGTTGTGCGGGTGCTTTGCTGCAAGATGGATTGGTGCATTTCACAAAATAGATGGCATCATGAGGGAGGAAAATTATGTGGATATATTGAAGCAACATCTCAAGACATTAGTCAGGAAGTTAAAGCTTGGTCACAAATGGCTTCCAAATGGACAATGACCACAAGCATACTTCCAAAGTTGTGGCAAAATGGCTTAAGGACAACAAAGTCACGGTATTGGAGTGGCCATCACAAAGCCCTGACCTCAATCCTATAGAAAAGTTGTGGGCAAAACTGAAAAAGCGTGTGCGAGCAAGGAGGCCTACAAACCTGACTCAGTTACACCAGCTTTGTCTGGAGGAATGGGCCAAAATTCACCCAACTTATTGTGGGATGCTTGTGGAAGGCTACCTGAAACATTTGACCCAATTTAAACCATTTAAAGGCAATGCTATCAAACACGAATTTAGCATTTGTAAACCTCTGACCTCCTGGGAATGTGATGAAATAAATAAAAGCTGAAAGAAATCATTCTCTCCTATTATTCTGACATTTCACATTCTTAAAATAAAGTGGTGATCCTAACTGACCTAAGACAGGGAATTTTTTGTGTTAAACAAGACATGAGATTTTGTTGAGAGGCTAATTAGGAAAAGTCAGACAAGTAAGAAAGCCGATGGGCTTTAATAATAGACATTCATTTAACCACGTTATCTTCATGGTAACCAATGCTTAACGTTCTGAAATGATTCACTCTTAACAAAACAACAGGGAATGAATAGATAGACTAATTGTCATAATCTGCTCATTTCTGTTATTCCTGTGGTTAAGAGAGAGGGTCCAGATGCCCCCCCCCATCGGCTGAATGTAGGATAGGTTAAGGTAGGAAGCAGTGGAGTCTAGCCAGGCTTTCAAAACAGGCTAAAGTTAAGTTAAATAAACAAGGTACGGCAAGCATCCTTACGGCAAGAATGCCGAATTATACTGTTACACAACACTTATTAGCAGTATAGGGGAGCGGCCAGGAATCTTTAACAGGGTCCATGAACACTATAGCTGATGGGATTTTTTTTCTCTCTCTCATCAAGCTGCCCCTCCCCCAGGCAGACCAGTCCTCCTCCAGTCTCTCACTGTCACCAGTCTGCTGCAGCTCCTCTCAGATCAGCTGTGAAACAGTCACCCCACCTTCTGGCACCCAGGCTCTGCCCTCTGGTACAAAATAACTTTGAGGCCCCTGGAACCCTGAGAGAGCGAGAGAGAAATGACAGAGAGCGAAGAGAGGGAGCGAACGGATTACCCCCCTTCACCACGTCACATCCGTCCTACCAGAGAAGGGGGCCGGGCTTGAGAATAGCAGAGCGAGAGAACAAGATCCAGCGAGAGAACAGACGTGTGCACACTGAGCGAGAGAGAGGCAGCCCCAGTGAGAGAAGTGTCTGTAATCCCCCCCACACCTTCAGTGATAATGTGTCAGAGCAGGAACCTGCAGCGGGCAGCAGCGCGGAGCTCAGGGAAATGGTGAGATGCTGCAAGTCTTTGCACAGCCCTCCGTCTTGCTACAATCTCCACAGAGTTAGGGTTGATGTGCGCCGGCTCCGGCCGATCAGCTCCTCTGGGGAGCAGGGGGGAGTCAGCGGCGGCAACAGCTCAGGCCAGGGCACCCAGGGGGCCCAAGCACTCAGCCACAGGAACCGATTCAGGTATGCTGAGAGAGAGAGAGGGAACGAGATGAATGACTACAGGATGACTTGACGTGTGTGTATAACATGCCTGCTGTACATGAGAGAGAGGACTGACATGGAGAGGGAATGAATGGTACTTAGCCTATAGAGGGACTGTTTACAGTACATGAGTGGTAGAGATGGATTGAAAGAGCCTGAGAGGGATGACTTGAGCGAGCATAGAGGGAACTATTAACGTAATGTTCTGTCGTGAGATTGAAGGTGTGGTTTGTGAGTGGGTGGTTGTGTTGTGTACTTTGTGTTGAGCTGTGCCCTGGCTGCTTCATGAGCATGGGGACAAGTGTGAGCCAAGGGGGTGACTATTGAGTGGGTACAGTTGGTCTGCACTCCCAAAGCCCCCTCAATGTTTTTTTTGTCTCTCTCTCTCTCTCTCTCTCTCTGTGTCCCAGGCAGCACAAAGCCTCTGTTTGGCCTAATTGCAACGTAATGTCCTTAAGCCCCGAACAGGCAAGCCAGTCAAAGGGTTGAACAAAGCATCTGGTCCAGCCTTACCCTGCAAGCCTCAGAAGTGGTCCTGAAAGAAGTAATGGAGAGATGGAGTTTTCAATAGCTGCGTGAAGGCTAAGACTCAGCTTGTGTGGATAGAGGCAGGAGAGAGAGAATGCTATGCAGTCAGTGATTGGCTAATATGTGCCTGCATTGAGGAAGAGAGGGGGGTGCTGCTGGAGCGTGCGTTTTGTGTGGTAGAGAGCGAGCTAGAGACGGGATAGCCAGGAAATTAAAAAAAAAAAAAAAAAAAAGGGTAGAAGTGTATTCTTTACATGTTGACTTTGTTACTTTTGTGGCATTTATCCGGGTGGCTGGGATGTTTAAGCTGTACGATGGCTGAAACCAAGGCATATGACAGGTTATGGTAAAGATTTTAAGCATTTAAAATGTTCTGCACTGGTAGACTTCTATGAGAGTTGAGATTCAATTACATTTAAATTATTTCTTTGCCTTTTTTATATCCTGTTATAAAGGAGTTAAACATTATGCAAATAACTTTGTTTAGGCAAAATTTGCTATATTAGCTCTACTCTTATATGCTGCTGTGAGTAGTAAATATTGCTCTCCTGTTTAGAGTTTAGAAAAGATGAGTGGCCCAGTGTCACACTGCAGTCCAAACCAGGCCAGCCAACCAGCGGTGACTATGAGGAGAGCAGTAGCCAGCTCCAATACACTACCTACTGAACGGCACCATGCAGCCACATCAGCAGCATGCCTCAGTGGAAGTCATCCCCTACCCAGCCATCCGTGTAGCCAAAGTAATCAGAGATGTGATTTTCCAGGTTTCTAGAATCAGGCGTATCTTAGATCTTTGCTGTGGATCATTAGATTTGTTGATGACCTTTTTCCCCCTCTGATTGTTATGTTGTGGTGATCAAACCCTTGACAAATTAGACCGTAAAAGATGGTGATAGGACTGTCTGTGTAGACCCACTGAACCGCACAGCTCCTCACACTGCTCCGGATCTAAAAACCATCCTCAGATCTGTGTGTGTGTGTGGAACAATATGGGCAGTGTTCTGTCTGTGCTGGGGACAATCGTTAAGCACTGTCTGTAGTTTCACAAAGGGCGCATCAACACCAACCTGTAAAGCACCATTCAATTGATCTGATTCAGCTCTGAGGCAAAACAGGTCTATAATGACATATGGATTAAAGACACAACAGGGCCACTGACCGACCTGTGAGTGTGTGTCATCAAATCAAATGTTTGTTTGTCACGTGCCAAATAAAACAGGTATTGACCTTACTGTGAAATACTTACTTACAAGCCCTTAACCAACAGTACAGTTCAATAAATAGAGTTTAATAAAATATTTAGTAAATCAAATAAAAGGTAACAGTAGAATTGCATAACAATAATGCGGCTATATACAGGGGGCCCGGTACTAAGTTAATGTGCGGGGTATAGGTTAGTCAGGCTATATACAGGGGGCCCGGTACTGAGTTAATGTGCGGGGTATAGGTTAGTCAGGCTATATACAGGGGGCCCGGTACTGAGTTAATGTGCGGGGTATAGGTTAGTCAGGCTATATACAGGGGGCCCAGTACTGAGTTAATGTGCGGGGTATAGGTTAGTCAGGCTATATACAGGGGGCCCGGTACTGAGTTAATGTGCGGGGTATAGGTTAGTCAGGCTATATACAGGGGGCCCGGTACTGAGTTAATGTGCGGGGTATAGGTTAGTCAGGCTATATACAGGGGGCCCGGTACTGAGTTAATGTGCGGGGTATAGGTTAGTCAGGCTATATACAGGGGGCCCGGTACTGAGTTAATGTGCGGGGTATAGGTTAGTCAGGCTATATACAGGGGGCCCGGTACTGAGTTAATGTGCGGGGTATAGGTTAGTCAGGCTATATACAGGGGGCCCGGTACTGAGTTAATGTAGGTTAGGGGTAAAGTGACTGCATAGATGATAACCAGCGAGTAGCAGTAGTGTAAAAAAAAAAAGGGGGGAAATCAATGTAAGTAGTCCGGGTGTCCATTTGATTAATTGTTCAGCATTCTTATAGCTTGGGGGTAGAATCTGTTAAGGAGCCTTTTGGACCTAGTCTTGGCGTTCCAGTAACGCTTGCCGCGCGGTAGCAGAGAGACACATCTATGACTTGGGTGACTGGAGTCTTTGACAATTTTTTGGGGCCTTCCTCTGACACTGCCTAGTATATGGGGCGGTAGCCTAGTGGTTAGAGCGTTGGACTAGTAACCGGAAGGTTGCAAGTTCAAACCCCCGAGCTGACAAGGTACAAATCTGTCGTTCTGCCCCTGAACAGGCAGTTAACCCACTTCCTAGGCCGTCATTGAAAATAAGAATTTGTACTTAACTGACTTGCCTAGTTAAATAAAGGTAAAATGAAAAAATAAAATAAAATATAGGTCGTGGCTCCAGTGATTTATTGGGCCGTACACATTACCCTCTGTAGCGCCTTATGGTCAGATGCCGAGCAGTTGCCATACCAGGCGGTGATGCAACCGGTCAGGATGCTCTCGATGGTGCAGCTGTAGAACTTTGTGAGGATCTGGTCCCCCATGCCAAATAGTTTGTCTCCTGAGGGGGGAAAGGTGTTGTCGTGGTGTGTCTGAACCATGATAGTTTGTTGGTGATGTGGACACCAAGGAACTTGAAACTCTCGACCCGCTCCACTTCAGCCCCGTCGATGTGAATGGGGGGCCTGTTCGGTACTCCTTTTCCTGTAGTCCACGATCATCTCCTTTGTCTTGCTCACATTGAGGGAGAGATTGTTGGCATGGCACCATGCTGACAGGCCTTTGACCTCCTCCCTAATGGTTGTCTCGTCATTGTCGGTGATCAGGCCTACCACTGTTGTCATCGGCAAACTTAATGTTGGTGTTGGAGTCGTGCTTAGCCACACAGTCGTGGGTGAACAGGGAGTACAGGAGGGTACTAAGCACGCACCCCTGAGGGGAACCAGTGTTGAGGATCATCGTGGCAGATGTGTTGTTGCCTACCCTCACTACCTGGGGGTGGCCCGTCTGGAAGTCAAGGATCCAGTTGCAGAGGGAGGTGTTTAGTCCCAGGGTCCTTAGCTTAGTTATGTTAGTGTTTCAGGATCAACTGTTGTAATTGAACGTGTCCAGTCCTACTCTATTGTTGTCATTAGACTTGCCTCCGCAGGTTTGGCCTACAGGTCACCTCTAGTCGGCAGTGTCTGTGTGTATGCCAGTGGCAGGTGTTAAGGTGCTGCTGACCGTCTATTAGGGTGTCAGTGTTTGTCTCTTATCCTGATTAGAGTGGACTGGTATTCTTTAGGCCTATAGATAGCTGTACAGCAGAATGTATTATACCCCCTCCCCTCCCTTTTCAGGCCTGTTAGCTCTGGCTCATCACTCTCAGGGCCAAGTATGATCCACATCCCCTGACATGCTGAAGCTAATGTGGACATAGCAGAGCCATTCGTTCATTATTATTTGAAAATGTATATACTATAAAATAAATAATTTGGATATGCAAAAAATATAAATATATGTATGAATGTACAAATTATTATTTTTTGCATACCCAAATACCTACTATTTAGAACGCAAGTGCGGGTATTCGTACACGGCCTGTGGTTTTGGACAAAGACGGTGGTTTTGCACATTGCGTGCGTTGGATGTCCCTTGTTGCGGTAACATTGGCCTCCTCCTTTAGAGTCCACTGCTGCATCACTGCTGCCCTAGTTGGTCCTATTGTACAGAACCAGGGCAATACATCACAGCCACTTAAGCCTATTTTAATAGACTGTTTTACAGTGCGGCCAGGCATATTCATGCGCAGATAATTTGATTTGGCTGTTGGGTGGATATGCTGTTTCTATGCATTTTATGCAGTGTGTTGACCATCCACACTTTGACAAGCACAAGGTTTGTCATCAAAATCCTGCTCCGCATTTATAGGCTAAGCGAATGCTAAGGCTAATTTATTTTTTAGCCATTTTAACAAGGCATATTGAGAGATCTGGATGGATGGTAGTTAGGCATTAGGATATTTTAAAGACACACAGTTAGCCTGACTAAAAGCAGTCTGAAGAGTAGGGTGGATTCTGTGTGAAATATTAATATATGAGGAGTTTCTTAGGAAAGTAACCATGTGGTGGTTTGGATGAGATACTGTAGAAGAGTACCATCTGCATTGTTGAAGAGAGTTTGGGGATACAGTGGGGAGGATGTGTGCAGTCAGGACACGTGAACGTACAGTAGCCTATTTCCTGATAGGAATGTGTTGTGTGATTGTGTTTGACCAGTATAAAGTAGGAGGGCATCATTGTGTCATTTTGTTTTTCCCATTATGCCGGTATTTAACATGTCTTTGTGTAGGACCATTGTGTCATGTCCCTTGTATGGACATAGGTATGCGCATTATTCACGTGCTTTGCCTGTGTGGGTGTTTGTGGGGTAGAGAGTCTGTGGTGAATGTGTGAGCCTCTGTCCTGCCTGCTGGGCTGTCTGCCTGCCGGGTGGACTGCTGGCGGTGTCCCTGCCTGCCTGCCTGCCTGTCATCTGTCTGTCATCTTTCAGTGTTTCTGTACTGAGACTGTTTTGTGTGTACTATGTATACACGGCCATACCTGTGCCAACCCAGCATTTTGTATGGTTGCCTAGGTTGCAGTTCCCTCAGTTGGCCTTGCGGCGTCGTCTTGGCCAGTTGAGCTGCATGTCCCGGCCCGCCTTGCGGCTGCGCTCATGGCCGCTCAGCTTCCTCTACTACTTCCTGACCTTCGGTGCACTCAAGCCCCTGGCAAAGGTTGGCTGGAGACCAACAAGCAGGGTGAGTATTTACCTGCTAACAGATGCTGCATAATTTATTTGTGTATATCTGGGGGTTTGTGTGTGAATGTCAATCTCAGCATCCAGGGGTACCAACTCTTAGAATACTTGTGGAGTATATTGAGAGTTCCTCTCTTACAAGGTAAAGTACAACGTGAACACTTAAAAAGCAATATCATCACTCTAATAACCCCTATGGTCGTTAGTTTCCCCTGCGTCGTGACGCTAGGTTTTCTCGGCTAGAGGTGGTCTGTTAGAGGCACTGATGTTGGTGTGTAGGGATGAGCACAGTTATTTAAATATCCGAACAGCATTCGATAACTTATTTATTTATTGAACCTTTATTTAACTAGGCAAGTCAGTTAAGAACAAAATCTTATTTTCAATGACGGCCTAGGAACAGGGGGTGACCTTGATAATGTATTGTTAAAACGAGAGGCTGCCTGGATCTTTAACTTAAAGATAATATTTGATAATTAAAATTTGATTTGATTTAATTAACCAATGATATTAGGCCACGATTACAGACACCTGTGTCTTTTGACACTACATAATCGAGTCATCCCGCAGTGTTTGTGATTATACCCCGATGAAGACAGCTTGGCTGTCGAAACGTTGGTAATTACATTTTTGCATCTTAGCTCCTAGAGTGTGCGGCTCTCTTTTATTTTCAAGGCCTAGGAACAGTGCCTGTTCAGGGGCAGAACAACAGATTTGTACCTTGTCAGCTCGGGGATTTGAACTTGCAACCTTTAAGTTTACTAGTCCAATGCTCTAACCACTAGGCTACCCTGCTGCCCCATGTTATGGCAAGAACAGCTGAAATAAGCATAGAGAAACAAAGAGCATAAGAGTAACGAAAGTCCATCATTACTTTAAGACATGAAGGTCAGTCAGTCCAGAAAATTTCAAGACCTTTTGAAAGTTTCTTCAAGTGCAGTTGCAAAAACCATCAAGCACTATAATGAAACTGGCTCTCACAAGGACCACCACGGGAAAGGAAGACCCAGTTAATTAGTTACCAGACTCAAAAAATTGCAGCCCTAATAAATGCTTCCCAGAGTTCAAGTAAAAAACACATCTCAACATCAACTGTTCAGAGAAGACTGCGTGATATCAGGCCTTCAATGTCAAATTGCTGCAAAGAAATTGCTACTAAAGGACACCAATAATAAGAAGAGACTTGCTTGGGCAAAGAAACACGAGCAATGGACATTCAACCAGTAGAAATTTGTCCTTTTGGTCTGAGATTAAAGACTTTTGGTTCCAACCGCTGTGTCTTTGTGACGCAGAGTAGGTGAATGGATGATCTCTGCATGTGTGGTTCCTACCATGAAGCATGGAGGAGGAGGTGTGGAGGTGCTTTGTTGGTGACCATCTGTGATTTTATTTAGAATTCAATGCACACTTAATCAGCATGACTTGCCCAGCATTCTGCAGTGATACGCCATCCCATCTGGTTTTCGCTTAGTGGAACTATCATGTTTTTCAATAGGACAATGACCCAAAACACACCTCCAGGCTGTGTAAGGGCTATTTGACCAAGAAAGAGAGTGACGGAGTGCTGCGCCAGAACCTGGCCTCCATAATTACCTAAACTCAACCCAATTTGAGATGGTATGAGTTGGACCGCAGTGTGAAGGAAAAGCAGCCAACAAGTGCTCAGCATATGTGGGAACTCCTTCAAGACTGTTGGAAAAGCATTCCTTCAAGCTCTGAGAGAATGCCAAGAGTGTGCAAAGCTGTTATCAAAGTGTGGCTACTTTGAAGAATCTCAAATATAAAATCTATTTTGATTTGCTTCACACTTTTTTGGTTACTACATGATTTCATAATTTTGTCTTCACTATTAGTCTACAATGTAGAAAATAGTATAAAAAAATATATAAAAACCCTTGAATGAGTAGGTGTCATAACTTTTGACCTGTACTGTATCTGTCTGCCTTTTTTTTAATGTAAAGACTTTGTATGAAATGTAATAAAATTATTAGACTATGCCATTATACATTTTAATAAAACAATAGTTTCATGAGTGCGCCCCATTTAATAATAATAAAATGTACCGGTAGCCTACACACTTTTCACTCTTGTCAATCAAAGCATTACCATGTGTAGCAAGTGAAGTGAGATATTTTTAATCAATGTAAAATGGATTTACAATTATGGAATTAAGTTGGCTAAATTAGGAGTAGGCTTCAATGATCAACCAACTGGTAGGCTGTTTAATATGGAAGAGTTGTTGTCATCAAGGATGCACAACAAAATGGCCTCAATTAGCCCAGCTAGCTAGCTGGCTTACTAACTTAGCTGACTAACGTAGGTAGCTAGCTCCTTTACATCAAGACACACACTACCAGATGAGAGGATAGAGAACCTATCGCAGCAACAAGTTTGTCTATCTCCCTCCATGTCAGACACACCCGCCCCTGGTCCTCTCGCTCCCCTCCCCCACCCGTATGTGCAGAGGGCACAGTCCCCATCCCCACCCCCACCCGTCTGTACATAGTGCACTGCCTCTCCTGAGACGAATAGTGAAATCATTTAAAATGCCCATCCTTGTGTGAGGTGTAACCCCCCCCCACCCCGACACAGATGGCTGGACCCATATGGACCTGCAGAGCTTCCCTGTACAGGCCCTACCGTACAGCCTATCAAAGGCCCTTTGTGTGGGCCACACAATAACAGAGAAATGCTTTGTTTTGTTCTTCTGCTTTGCTCGCTCGTGCTGTCATAGTCACAGGGTGACTGAGTGCACTTAGTTTCAATGGACGCTGTTTTTCCCTTACCATCAGCCAATAAGCATTTAATGTTAATGAAATGTTGATCTATTCCACCTCCCCTGGACCATTTTTCAAAGGGGGAACTCAGTCGTGGAGATGGAACTTGTCTGCTGATCTCATTTTTTTCAGTTTGGACATTAACTGTGATTTATCTTTAGCTACAGGAGCTAACTACCTGTGAGTTATGTGGGCGGATCTAGACTCAGCAGGCAGCACCGGTGGCTTAAATTCAGGACGGTGTGTTACGTTCCAGAGCATTCGGATAGTAATGTTGTAGAACAGACGTACTCTATATACAAAAGTATGGTTACTCCATCAAATTAGTGGATTCTGCTTTTTCAGCAACACCTGTTGCTGACGGGTGTATATAAACTGAGCACAAAGCCATGCAATCTCCATAGACAAACATTGACAGTAGAATGGCCTTACTGAAGAGCTCTGACTTTCAACGTGGCACCGTCATAGGATGCCACCTTTCCAACAAGTCAGTTCGTTAAATTTCTGCAATGCTATAGCTGCCCCGGTCGACTGTAAGTATTGTTATAGTGAAGTGGAAATGTCTAGGAGCAACAACAGCTCAGCTGTGAAGTGGTAGGCCACACAAGCTCACAGAACAGGACCGCCGTGTGCTGAAGCGCGCAGCGCGTAAAAATCATCTGTTCTTGGTTGCAACACTCACTATAGAGTTCCAAACTGCCTCTGGAAGCAAAGTCAGGAGCTTCATGAAATGGGTTTCCTTTGCTGAGCAGCCGCACACAAGCCTAAGATCACCATTTGCATCGCCGTTGGCTGGAGGGGTGTAAAGCTCGCCGCCATTGAACTCTGGAGCAGTGGAAACGCCTTCTCTGAAGTGATGAATCACGCTTCACAATCTGGCAGTCTGATGGACAAATCTGGGTTTGGCGGATGCCAGGAGAATGCTACCTGCCCCAATGCATAGTGCCACCTGTAATGTTTGGTGGAGGAGGAATAATGGTCTGGGGCTGTTTTTCATGGTTTGGGCTAGGCCCCTTAGTTCCAGTGAAGGGAAATCTTAACACTACAGCATACAATGACATTCTCAACGATTCTGTACTTCCAACTTTGGCAACAGTTTGGGGAAGGCTGTTTCAGCATGACAATGCCCCCGTGAACAAAGCGAGGGCCATACAGAAATGGTTTGTCGATCGGTGTGGAAGAACTTGACTGGCTTGCACAGAGCCCTGACCTCAACCCCATCGAACACCTATGGGATGAATTGGTACGCCGACTGCGAGCCAGGCCTCATTGCCCAACATCAGTGCCTGACCTCACTAATGCTCTTGTGCCTGATTGGAAGCATGTCCCCGCAGCAGTGTTTCAACATCTAGCGGAAAGCCTTCCCAGAAGAGTGGAGGCTGTTATAGCATCAAAGGGGGGACCAAAACCATATTAATGCCCATGATTTTGTAATGAGATGTTTGATAAGCAGGTGTTCACATACTTTTGGTCATGTAGGGTACTTCTCTATCAATCAAATTGAATAATTTTGTCAGCCATTTCATCAGTTTGATCTGTACGTTATAGTTCATCTGCAAAGTTCCGTATGTTGCGACCAGGAAAACTGGAAAATGCATTTTTTGAGGAACCGAACCGGAAGTGAACTATACTGTTACGGAACAGACGTTATTTTAAAAGCTTGGGAATAATGTTATTTTACTTTCCGGGAACTTTCATTCTCATCAACAAAGTGCCTATGCAAAGCCCTCACTCTCACTCAAACTTGTTCCAATGTCTGCCTGCCAGCTTAAAATCTTTGCCAGTGAGTGTGTAGGCTACCTGCGCTTCCCCCTCCAAAACATAGGCTACTGTAGCCTACTGACGTTACAAGCGTGGTACAGAAATTAGGGACAGATTTTTTTATTCGATTTAGAATGGATTAACTTTTTCAATGTTCGTTAAAGATACTATAGTTACTATAGTAACGTTTCACATTGGATTTATTAACTACTAAAAGACGTGTTTTTATTTAAATTCTGGTGCCTCTACATCCACAAGCTTGTTAGCTAGCTAGTTGTGGTCCAACGTTAAGTCAACTCTGAAGGTCGAAGACATTCAAAGTTCCTTCATAAAAGCCGCTCCTCCGTAGGTATAATTCTTTGGGCCTAATTCAGATAGTGCATGTCATAAGATGCCCAACACTTCAAACCAAGCCTCCTTCTCCAACCTTTCTTGCTCCCTCCCCATCTGCAAAATTTATCGCATCTCGCACCCAAATTTGTCTCTCCAATGCATGTGAACAACTATGACTTGCTTCCTCCATAGCAAGCTGCTCTATGCGCACTGATTGGTGAAGTAATTTGATGTCGAGCTAAATGTTTAAAAAAAGGATCAGAAAGGAATGATATAAACATTCACTTTTTGGGGGTTTGAGTCAGTTCAGATCTTAATTTTGCTGGCTGGAAGGGGGGAAAAAATAATGGTTCTGTTCAGAACGAAATGATTGGAAAATAATTTGGGTTGTAACCCACATTAATTAAGCCCCAGTATTTCTCCCTACGTTTATATTTCTGTTCAGTCTGAACTCTGATCACCTTCATGGTTTTTAATTTAGCCCTGAACTCCATGTGGATTGAGCCACACTATGGATCAAATGGATTTTCTAGGCCCTTTCCCCTCCTACCTACCTACCTACCTACCTATCTACCTACCTATCTACCTACCTACCTACCTGTTTAACTCCTATTCTATTTTAAGTCTATTTTAAATCTGCCATTGTGTTTATTAATTATTCTGTCCTCGCATCTGAGGCCATGTATAAAATATATATATATATATATATATATTGTGCCGCGGTCTATTCGTAGCCGTGTTGGACTTGGACGGATTTGATCCTGTAGGCTGCAGATCCCTAAAGTGCACAGTCAACTAATTATAATTAACAAGGCTTGCTTCCGCACATCATGATTAGCCCGGTATTAAATTAATCATGTTTTGCGTATTTAACCCCATCTATATCATCAGATATCTTGCAACATCCGATTCGCAACATTTTCGAAGGGGAGGATAGGTAAGCTTTATTAGAGCCCTTTTCTCCTCCTTCCTCATGTCAGCTGGTCCAGAACCTGACTAATCCACTTAGCTAGGCAGAAGCTATTGATGATGCCAGCCTGGCCCAGCGAACAGCTAGAAGCAGCAGCAGCAAGTCAAGCAGCAAATCATATGGATCGCTCAGGCAATAGAGGAGTCTAAACAGTCCTGACTGCTTGCAGGTGCTAGGAGGGTCAGATCATCAGATCGCTTTGTCACTCTTCACTTCAACGCACACTGAATTTCGTGCTTCACATTGTAAGTGCCTCTGCGTGAGTCGCAGATGGATGTTCTATACCTGTGCAGAGAAGTCAAGTGACAGGCGGCTCCTTCAACTTGACTGGTCACATCTCATGGATACGGAGATAAATCGAGTAGAAGGGGATGTAGGAATCAATGAACTTTCGATTTGTTTTTTTTTGATGCTACTGCTCAGATGTGGTTGTGTTTTGGTGAGTGCAGCTTAGGGCTAGGTTTATGTTTAGATATCCTTAAAGCCGTGAATTGATGGCTTTGTATGCGACTGAAACTTTGCAGTTATCTGGAAAAGTTGAATTTGCAACTACCTGTTCACTTTAGGCTTTTACAATGCACCTGTACACTAAGACAGAACTTCAGGTGTGCAAAAGTTTGATCTATTCAGGCACCTTAAAACGCTGTCAACACCTCAACTTTACTACCTGTCCCGCACATGGCCTTGATGCAATTGACCTAGTGGGAGGCTAATACTTTTATTCAAGATGTCACCTTGCCTTCAATAGCCTTGTCTGCTAGGGTTCTAGCTTCTCCTTCTAGAGTTCTCCCAGTAGAGAAGAAGTTGCCCGGTGCCAGATCTGTTTGTGCACTGTTGCCAACTCCAATGGTCGTTTGGTGTAACAATGACCATAGGAGTTGGCCAGACCACAAAAACAAGGAGCCAGGATGTAGCCAATGTGAGAACATGGAGTTTAGCTATGTGTAGTGTAACCCAACATTCTCCTCCTCCTTCATTCAGGTTGCTCTGTACAAGACCATCCCGACACGGCTGCTGTCTCGGGCCTGGGGTCGGCTGAACCAGGTGGAGCTGCCGACCTGGCTGAGGAAGCCAGTCTACAGTCTGTATATCTGGACGTTTGGTGTCAACATGCAGGAGGCTGCTGTGGAAGACCTAATTCAGTACAGGAACCTGGGAGAGTTCTTTAGACGGAAACTCAAACCGGCTATCCGGCCCGTGTGCGACTCACACTGTGTGGTAAGTGTGTGTTTGTGCGTGCATGCATGTTCACAGGTATATGTGAACTGTCTGTCTATGTGTGTGAACGGTGTGTATGAATTTGAACTACTCTTCCTGCTCTGTGTCTGATCAGAGTTGTCTCTACTGGCTTTTATACACACAGAGGAGTAGATCCCTGGCGAAAGCCATAATGTCTGTGTGCTTTTCAGATCAGCCCAGCAGATGGGAAGATCCTGCACTTTGGGCGGGTGCGGAACTGTGAGGTGGAGCAAGTCAAAGGAGTCACATACTCTCTGGAGACCTTTCTGGGACCACACACCTGGGCTGAGGCCATCAACAATACCATCAAGCCATCAAGTGAATACCTCTACCCTTTCCCCCTCCTGGTCTAATGCCCAATCCCAATTTGACCCTTAATCCCCCCTACCTCCTTTAGACTTGTTGATCTCAAAGGATTGGATGGAAATATTACATGTATGTTATAGACCTAATAGACTCAGAGATTAGGGCTCATTTAGGATTGGTTTGTATGACACAGCTTGCCTGCTGACCAGAACGGTGGATGTATGTGTGTTTTCCCAGATGAAGAGGACCCCAGCTCGTTTCAGGACCTGCTGGTGACTAAAGAGGGGAATGAGCTGTTCCACTGTGTGGTGTACCTGGCTCCAGGAGATTACCACTGCTTCCACTCCCCCACAGACTGGAGGGTGGCCCACAGAAGACACTTCCCTGGTCAGTACCCTGTTAGGACTGTCCTACTCCTACTATACGCATCATATATAAACACCAGAATTACTCTGCTATGGTAGGATGATGCTAGGACAATCCCAGGATGTCCAGGACACACACCATAATCATTCTACATACTCAGACTTGCCATGCTGCACCTTGCACCCTCACTCCTATCTGATCTAAAATAGCACAGTCCTAAAAATCATATTTGGTGTTTAAATATGGTGCTGCTTGCAGTGTTTGTATTATACCTCATGTTTTGTGTCATGTCTGTATAGCTGTGTATTTACCTCCTGCTCCCTGTCTGTGTCCCTCCCAGGCTCTCTGATGTCAGTGAACCCTGGCGTGGCCCGCTGGATCAAAGAACTGTTCTGCCATAACGAGAGGGTGGTGTTGAGCGGAGAGTGGACGCACGGCTTCTTCTCTCTCACCGCTGTAGGGGCCACCAACGTGGGCTCCATACGTATCTACTTTGACAAGGTTAGTTAGCGCTACAGCCCACTTAGGGTGAATGTTTACTAGTCTGACCCATAGACATTAAAACCAGTCATCCACGCGTCATCGTGAGATTTCCATAGAAGTATTTGAAGCCCGCCATATTGCTGACTGGCACAAAAATATCGCTAAGGATCATGGTGAAAGTGGGCATAACTAGCAAAGGATCATGGTCATCCTGCCCAAGAGACACGCAAAGAGTGCATGAGGGCGAGAGCCTCCTCGTAAACTGCCAGCCCGTGATTGGTCTGTGTCAGCACGTGGTCCTGTGTGACGACAAATGTACTAGTCAGAATGGATCACTATTTAACTAATATCTCAATTTGTAGCGAACTTTAAAATAATTCACGTTTGGGATCGAACTTGATCATAATAAACACATTTTAGAGCCCAAAACAGACGTAAAAATAAAGAATAGTTTGGCTGTTCCGACGATCGTAATTTACATAGGCTTTCTAGGGCAGACCAGGACTTTTGACACCACTAGGTAGCTACACAGTAGCCGACCAGCAGAGCTGGTCCAGACCAGACACTGGGGGCCTGGTCTGAGCCTATTCTGGTACCGTGCCATAGTATTTACTCAAAGATGAATTATTAGGACATAACAGTACATACAGTAGAAATAATGCTGACTTAAGAGAGGTTCTGACCCATTGTCACTCTGACCCCTATTACACTTCTTCTCGCAGTATGAGCTTTCACTCCCTTCAGCTCCCTCTGCTTCCTGTCCCACTTACCTGTACGTCAGGCCATTTCCCTAAGCTGCCGACACACACACCGGATAGGCCTATTTAATCTCTCCACTCTGTGTTTAAACTGACTGATTTCCCATAGGAGCCATATACTTCCATTGATTAGACCTGAGGCTTAGGATGACGTGGTCGCTTTAATATGTAGGTGAGGCGGTTAACTGTAAGCCATCACCATCACCTGCTCTGGGTTTGGCTGTCATTAAGAAGAGCCTGATCAGGAAGGGGGAAGCGAAGGAAGGCTGAGGAGAGGGGGAGGTGGAATGGGAGGGAAGACAACTAGGAGGGGGGAGGGAGACGAGAAAGATGAAAAGTGAGGGGGGCCAGTGGCATAAGCTGTTCCCAACCAGACCGTCAACATCATAACAGGAGGATATGACTTCATTCAGCAGCTATCATGCTGCTCATCGTCTAATGGGGCTTAGTCCAATTTAACTATTCTCCTCAAATTTTTTACACATCACATGATGGGCACTGGATAAATGGGGCAGTTATGAGATATCATTTCAGTGTTAAGGGTTGGTTGGAGCAGGGTGCATTTAACATCAGAGCTATGGGTTTGATTCCCCCATGTGTCACGTGTACTTAATATATGCCGCTTTAGATCAAATCCTTTCCACCAGATGCTCAAAACACATTATTATAATGTATTTACTAAACTGTATCCTTTCTCTGTCTCTCTCTGTCTGTCTGTATCCAGGAGCTGCGCACTAACAGCCCACGCTACAGCAAAGGCTCGTACAACGACTTCAGCTACTTGTCCAACAACAACCAGGAGGGAGTGAGCATGAGGAAAGGGGAGCACCTGGGAGAGTTCAACCTGGGCTCCACTATAGTCCTTCTCTTCGAGGCTCCGCACGACTTCAGCTTCAACCTGAAGGCCGGCCAGAAGATCCGCTACGGAGAACCCCTGGGGACTGTGAGCCGAGATGGCCAACCAGAGAGACACTCTCTGGGGGAAAACGGACTAAAATAAACTGATGGGGACACTAACATGTGTGTACAGATTTGAGCAGAGGTGCACAGGCTGACTTAGACACACACTCATTCACACACTGATGGACTTACAGAAAAAACTCAGTCACCACTGTTGCATTACTACCAAGGGGGTCTCCCTGTTTTCATCGACTAGAATTTCTATTAACAATTTACTTATTTTGTCAGTTGGACAGTTGATTAGAACTAGTGTACATACCTGACCAGCAAAAGCAAGATAGTTTATAGCAATTAGTTACATTTACTTTCCAGAAGAATAACGACATAGCTTTAAAAAAAAAAAAAAAATGTTACTAAATTGTACCCATATTGCCTTTTGTCAGGGGTATCCTCTTCAACTAGGAGTTCCTCCTGAGATTTCAGACACAAGCAGCAAGACACCAGCCTGATTACAGATCTGGCTAGTGCTGTGTAGCCCAGCTCATATGGCCTTTGGCAATACATCACAAACAGATCTGGGACCAGGCTAGCAAGACACATCTCCACACATACAGATAACCCCTGTCACACACAGCCTCTATCATGTGGACAGGCTTCCCTATACAATGTACAGTATACACACACCTACAGTACACATACCACGAAGAAGGAATGTACCAGAGGCCACACGTCTACCCTCTTCCTTCTCTAATTTCCCTTCATTCTGATACTGAATGCCTTCCTGTTCTCCTTTGGTCTCTCCCTCTTCTGCCATCCCCAGAGAAGGTGCTTATGTTGGGGGTGATTATGTGGACTCTTCCCTCCCTGTCATGGAGGTACAGACTGACACCACTCCTCCCAGTCAGACAAGTCTGGGTCTTATTCATTAGGCACCTGCCAGAAGAAAACAGGCTGAATACCTTGACTTTCCGTTGTAAAATGTTTTGCCTCAGTCTGCCCTAATAAATACAACCCTGTTGTAGTAAGCCCATGATGTACGATCTCTGCCATCCCAGCTATGCGTTATTAATCACCATTAGTGGTAGCTAGTAGCGTTGCCTGCCTGATGCCAATTATCGCTGTTGTTTTACTGTAAGTGGTGCCTAACAGGCAGTGCTTGACTTGGGACTGAGCTACCCGGAGGCCTTACCGACACTTCAAATGTTTGATGAATTGCGTACCGGCTCCTATATAAAACAAAGTAGCCTGTCACCGGTCAAGATTCATACACAGAGACAAAGTTTGATCAAAGTGGAATGAAGGCAGGATCTGCGTTGACTAGCAATGGCCAATGGGTATTCATTTTCTGATTCCGCTTTGTTCACATTTATTTGCCAGTAGGATGTCAGTTCAAGATTGTGCCTATTGAAAATGAGCCAGCCTGAATGCGCATGAAGGGCTTTTGCCAAAAGAGGGTTTATCAGGTCATGAAAAGGCATTTCATGATTTTTGCTAATGTAATTCATGAAGGCACACTTAAAAATGGACATATCAGCCATTATCGGAATGACCCTTCAGTGTGTGTCTGTGCTAATTTCTGCTGGTAACGTAAAAATAATTATAACAATTGACAAATAACTTGCTGTGCATAGATCTCCCCTGAAGCATGAATATTTGAGCCTTATATATAAACATGTATAGTAGCCTACCTTGTCCATTTGATCTCTGATTCATTTAATGAGGGAATCATTTGATTAAAAACAAAGATATTTGGTTGTAGTGTTGCAATATTTTATATGAAGTGTGGCAACCATCCTCCACGATAGCTACTAGGTGTGCAGGCTTTTCTTCAAATCCTGGTCTAACCACATTGTAGCATAAACATCAGCTGCTCAACAGAACCTTGATAAGAAGTGTTTCAGGCCTGGAGCAAAAGCGAAGCCTGCACACCCAAGAGCTCTCCAGATGGAGGGTTGACCACATGTTGACAAGTTTGTGGGGGGTTAAGTGCCTTGATTAAGGGCACAATGGCAGGAGATTGAAGGCCTACATGGGATCAGACACAGCAGTCTTCCAGTGTCAATAATGCTTACTATTTCATGTAGGCTATAATAATAGTCATGAACATTTGGTTAAACGTCCGAAGTAATGGAAAATGTCTATGAACTCTTAAAATAATCCCTGTAGCATACCAGTTGTGAATTACGGTGAACATGATCTAATGGATAGACTTGGAACAAGACAGCTCCTGCACTACTTTCATTCCAAGTCAAGCACTGCTAACAGGTGGAGGGGGTTCAAACCAGGTGGATCTCTTCTAATGGAGTTCTATTATAGCGTTACAGTTTAGCATGGCAGCATAACTCACATGGCACTTTCATTCCTAAATGACTGCTAAAAGGTATGTCACATTGTTTAACATGTGATGATGAGTTGAGATGATTGATGACGTGTGTTAATCTAACCCATTCCATTAATGGACTAAATCCTGACGTATTCCTCTGATTGGAGCGATACCTTTTTATGCTAATATACAGTGCAGCCCTCTGACCGTCATTCCAAAAACAAACCTATGACAATGTGCAGCACTGGTGGTAGGATCATGGGAGAGAATGTGCAAACTGGTACTGGCAACTGATACTTTAGTCTTCTACTGTTCGGTTGAATTGGAATAAGTTGTTACTGGAAGTTATCTGCCTATGACAGTGTTAACAAAAGTTTATTTAAGACTGTAAAGCTTAAGTTATGCTGATATCAATACTAACTATGTATCATGCACTTAATGAATAATGATTGTGATACCTAGGGCTGAGCTGGTTTAAAGCAAATTTTTAATGTAGTTCTGTTCATTTTATAGTAGTGCCAAAAATGTATTTTGGTGGTTTTAGTTTTTCAGTGTATTTTTTTATATGTTTTGCTTTGAACAAATGTGGACATTTGTGCTTTTTGTGTTGCTGCTGCTGGATTAATTCTCTGCATGAGGGGGTAGAGACCTCACCTGACTCTGACCCGTGGGTAAAGGACCTTTTAACTTTAGCCTCAGAGGAGTGGGAGTCACAGATGTGACAGACCGGGGAGATGCCGGTGACAAACTCCCCTTGGCTACATCGTTGTTCCACAAAAAGTGTTGCATACAGAAACCAAACACCAGGGTCTGGCCTGGCTACTGCCTGTTGCACACTTGTTTTTATATCTACATTGTAATATACTTGAATCATTCAACACTGCATAGATTTTAACCTGAATTGTTTGAAAAGCAAAAAAACATGTCTAATAAATTGTGTATTCTTAAACATGTGTTTTTGTATATGTGTGCGTGACGAGAAAGTATGTACTTCACATATTTATAGGATTAGAGATGACCTCCAGAGCTAAGCTACTCCATGCTGATAATGTTGGGGGGATTTGATTGGAACACAAGGACAAATGTCACATTGGGTAATGGGAGCAATCCTCTGCTATGTAAATTAGCTTAAAGTAGAAGTTACCCTAAATCACAGATCTAGGATCAGATTCCCCTACCCCCATTCCTAATGTTGATAGTAAGGATGAAGAAATATGACACTGGTGAAGCAATGTAAACTAAGCTCGTGCTCCTTGTGCTACTTTCTCTCACTGGTGAAATGAGGATACTGCACCGACCTATGGGGAAAAAGTGCAATGTATGTCTACATGGTTGTGAGGCCAATTCTGAAAGTGAAAAACGACTCAAATATATGCAGGCTAAGAACAAATGCACAGAAAAGGTACCACACCTTATTTACTAAAGTGAAAAGGGTTGACGAGGAAAACAAAAGGCCATAGAATTATCTTACAAAAGCATGACTTTGAGCGTATTTTTGTTGTATTGGGGACAGTAACATTAATCTGTAAAACATATACTTAAAGGCAAATACAAATGCAGAAATGAATACATGCATTTCTAAAGCTTCCAAAATATTTTGTACAATGGTGGGGGAGTGCCAAGATGGAGGCACTGTGCCTCCTATTAGTCATCGAGTGTGTATATATAAATCATTGTGGTTTACGTGTGTGTGAATGCCTGCCTGCATATGTGTGGGGTGTGTTTGTCTGTAAACTCTTGTTCACTTTGATCCATTTAGCAAACATTGGTATGAGGAATTTTTGCTGAGTGCACACACGTGTAAATGTAAAGGATCTGGGTCAAAGCAGAGGAAATGGCTGCAGCAATGTGTTTCATATGGAACCAGGTTCATGTTTAACACTGGAACTACGCCTAAACACCCATTTAGGCAGCTGTCGGCAGTCCTGTTCAGATTGACTGAAATATCCTGATTTAAACATAGAATGCTCTCTATTTTTATTTAGTATAAACCACTCCCTGCAACTAAAAAACCCTTAAATACAACAAACGCAGACTAAAAATAACAAACACAAATCTTTGTCATAGGGTTTTTGCTGCTGTCCTTATCATGACCAACCTGTGTGATTATAGCTTTGAGTGTTTACACTGTAATTTACCAGTTACATTATATTAGGGCTTTTAAGTGAATATTTGCAACGGGTGGTGTTAGCAGCAGGCGACAGATACCGATTGAGATATTGTGAGAGAAAAAGAGAGGAGGGGCATGGGGAGAAAGAGAGACTAGGGCCATCTCAGAGTAGATGTGCTGATTTAGCATCAGTTTTGACTTTTAGATCCTAATGAATAAGCTTATATGGACATCCTAGGTCAGCACTCATACTCCGTGACGCTTTATGGATATGGGCCCTGGTTGCCATGACAAATACGCCTGTGTTTTGAACAGCTAGAGGAATGATAAACCAGGGCTGAGGCAGCCAGTCATCACCACGCCCTCTTTGGGTTTCAGGTAGCTGCTCTGCTCACGTAGGGATTGGATCAGGTGACTCCCAGGTACACCAACAACACTCCTCCTCACTTGACAGCCTGGCCTCAAAGTCTAAATGTAACTTAGCAAACATAAATCTTTGACACTCAAATTAGTATGATATGTTACGTTTGGTGTAGTTGCATAAGACAGAATGTTACTAAAGTTTTAAAAAAGGGGGGGTGAAAGGAAGGTTGGTAAAGGGAGGATGGGTGGGAGTATGACGCAAACGTCTAGCAACCCAATTGTTGTGTGTTTGAATCACATCAAGGACAACTTTAGCATGTTAGCTAATTAGCAACTTTGCAACTACTTTTAGCTACTTTGCAACTATTTAGCATGTTAGCTAACCTTAACCCATACCATATGAAATGGATGATAGACATCCACAAACTGATACATACCATACGAAAAGTAACATACAGTATCATACTAAATGGAGGGAGACCGATTTACGTTTACTATGTTGCGTCTATCCTTGAGTCAAGGTTGCACCTGTGTGTGTGTGGCCACCACCACCTCAGTCCTCACTCTGACACACATCGCTACAGGTGTGGCTCCCTTTTCCAATAAAGACACAGTGGGAGTACACTAATAAAGATCTGCAAGAGACAACCATTCAACCTTCAAGTGCTCACTGGATTATATGAAACGTCAGAAGACCAGGGGACTTTACATGGGATATCATATAACACTTGACTGCTGAGGGATTCCACAAGTTAAAAAGGTAAGCATAAACAATCAGTGCTTTTATTGGTGAAGTTGTGCCTTTACTGTTGGTGTTAGGATGTGTTTTTTTAAAGATGTAGTCATCCATATAAAGGTGTCAACATGACATATGATCATTCATTTTATTTGGAAAGAGAATGGGATCGAATTTTAGCAATATGAGGAGTTTATCGATAAACCGTAAATTGAGAACGATTAGGAATACGCAGGAAAATAATGAAGCAGTCGAGATGAAAATGAAAAAGAGATACATCCAAGTGTCATTTCACTGCATTGTGATAATACTTTTTTCTCCGAATTTCGTGAAGGTCAAGCAAAACAGAAACAGAGCTTTTGTAGTTTCAGGATTCTCTTTATAACTATACAGTTGTATTAAAATGATTAAATCTGTCTTTTACAGGAGTATTCTTGGAGCCAGTTCAAGTCACCAGAGGAAACTAGAACAAACGTTGACAGCAAAGCTTCAGATCTGAGCCTCAATACCCTGTCTGAGATCCAACACATCAAACCAAAAGCCTGTCAAGAGATTGACAGCCACAGACTCTATCTGCCTGTGTTTCATACTCTCAGCCTTCCATACTCAGTCAGTCATAATGAATTCGTCTCTGGAAAACCCTTATGGAGACGTGACCATCCCTCGGGCCAAGCTACATTCTGCAGAGGACAGCACGATCATCATCAACCCCATTGCTCTGGACAGTACCTACAGCAACCGCAATTACTCCCTTAACCCCTACGGTGCCTTCAAACCCGGGGGGCAGTCGCCATTCCCCTCAGAAGGTACCAACAATGGAGATGGTGGCGCCTCAAACACCCCTTGTTATGACGGCCAGACCTCCTACACAGTGAAGGAGGACACGGAAGAGGAGTTTGGACGCTGTCGTACCTGCTGCTTTCGCTGCCGACGGAAGTAAACCGGCAACATAGGCCCAGATCAGGAAATAGTCCTACAACTCCCCGGCCACATAGGATTCTGGGTATATGAACTAAGACAATCAAGGGACACTGTCTGAAGACACTGTCCAATCTAGTGTTACCAGCTGGTTTAAAAGCCAAAAGCCGTTACTGGCTAAACATGTATAGTTTTTGAAGGATTCATCAGTGGTATCATTTAAATGGTATGCAATTCCGAAATGGATTCTTCTTGAATGCAAAATGCCCTCACAGCCAGCATGGCAGAATCTACCTTTGAAACAGAGGTCTTTCACATAATCTTTTCACTTATGACTTTGTACACTTACTTTTTTTCTTCTTGTCGAACACGACTGTGCTATATTTAGCTATGGAAATATTTTTTGCTTTATTCATACCCTAATGCCTTTGTGCCTAATTTTGTTTTTGTCTGTCAGTGTTTGAATGATGTAAAACGGACACCCTTGAGTGAATGATTCACTTAGCCAGTTTTCAGGGAGTGTTAGAGAGTATGACAAGTGCTACAGTAGACCGATGTCAAGGAATTAGAATGTGAATAGCACTTTACATCTTCTCTTAAACTGACCTGTCACAAAAGATGACATTCAGGCCTTTGGCTTGGCACTGACAGACTTGGCCAAACCAGTGAGGTGAAACTAGAGGGGCAGCTAGCTTAGAAGCTGGTTCAGTTTTCATGGGCCTTACTGATCAGTCCAGTTTCCACCCCAACCCATTCCACACCATAACACACCACTCCGTCCTGCTTATCCTTCTGCTGGGCTGCTGAGGGTTTACAATGCTGCCTTTGTGCAACTAGGTCCCAGGAAACCAGGCCACAGGTCCTGCAGCCCAGCCCCAATCCCAGTCATTCTTCTCTGTGTATGTGGTAGACAGCACCTTACTGTCCCTCCTGGACAAAAAGAGTTGAAACAAAAGGCATCAATTCATCTGACTGGATGAGAATTGAAATGTAATGTGATCACACTCATGCTGTCTTATTTGTTTGAGTTACACAAAACCATTCATAGTTTAGCCTTGTGAAACCATTACTAAAATTCTACTCTGCATCGTTAGCTTATAGAAATGATCTTTAATTTTTAGCAAGCTACTACAGCATATCAGGGTCACCTCATCATGAACTGGTTCCATGTGTGAAAGCCTCTCTTTGTTTATTTTTACCTTTATTTAACTAGGCAAGTCAGTTAAGAACAAATTCTTTTTTTCAATGACGGCCTAGGAACAGTGAGTTAACTGCCTTGTTCAGGGGCAGAACGACATATTTTTACCTTGTCAGCTCGGGGATTTGATCTGGCAACCTTTTGGTTACTAGTCCAACGCTCCAACCACTAGAACCTAAGCCCCCAACAGAATTACATGGCAACACATGCATGAGTATGAATTGCTACTTTCTCTCCAGTCAGCAGTGGACTACAACTACTCAGGTGACTAGGACCCAAAGTTAAAGATCCAGTCAAATTCATAACATATTGTACGAATCAGAATATAATTTTCTTGTATTCTTATTTTTTTGCAATTCGCAACATATCACCCAAAATTAATGACATCGTACAAAATTGTGTAAAAAAAAATTGGGGACCCGTTTTGGCTCGTGAGCACTACTTTTAGAACTACTGGCTGAAATGATTCAAAACCTCTGGAGCAACACTTTAAAAGGCCACTGTCAAACAGCAAGGAATAATAACAAAGACCTACGAATGATATACTGTTGTAATAAGAAAGTGCAATAAGAAAGAAGAATGGATTAATTATATTGAATTGATTGAGTTGTGTGGCTGTGTTATTAACTGTGTTAACTACATTGAATAACTATTATTGTTAGAGTTTTACAAGATAATGTGACTTAACCAAGAAAAACTGCAGGCCCCAGAGATTTTCCTGGCCAGGTTACCTCTTAGGTGAGGAAAAACTCTTAGGTAATTATTGTTCAGTCCAAATACAGTATGGGCCTTTTTCATGATGGTGTGTACTGCAATGTCTTATGGGGTTACTCCTGCAATCTTCTTTCTACCCATGACTAGTTTGTGGTGTAACAGTCACACAACAGTGACGACAGAACTGGTGTAGGTTGAACCTGCTGTATTTCTCAGAGTGGGAGTAGTGCTACACTTCCTAGAAATCAGCTAGTGTTCAATTCAATCAAACCTGTATTGTGGTATTTATTCAGTAGCTCGTTTTCCCAGTCAAATAAAATATTGGTTACTGTAAAAATGTGGCACTACTGCAAGATACAAGACTCCCTTCACAGGTAAATGCTTAATGTTTTCCAAATAATAATTGTGCAGGTAGACATGCATAAAGACAGTGGGTAAACACTCAATTCCAGCCTTAAGCTCCTCTTGCTCTCAGCAGCCACCTTATCAGACCGGTTTGAAAGGAAGAAAGACAAGGATATGAGACTAAACTCTGGGGAATATTTGAGTCAGGAACCAAACATGGTGTCTTGTTTTCCCGACTGATAAAAATTTGTGACCTAGTCAAAATTGGGTGAACCTATTGATTTCAGATGGAGTTTCAGATGCAAGTCATGAACAAGAACTTCATCACGGGGTCAAATTTAATCTAGCACTTCTACAGTCAATTATTCACATTATTGGTGATGATGTGTTACGGATTATAATTCATATTATATGTTAGGAATTTGCAAAACCTATTATATTTTATGAGTTCTAGCTAGGTGACCAACGTTAGCTAGCTGGCTAAGGTTCTTTTAAAGGGTTAAGGTTAGGGGAAGGGTTAGCTGAAAGTGTTAAGGTTAAGATTAGGGTTAGGGGAAGAGTTAGCTAACATGCTAAGTAGTTGCAAGGTAGCTAAAAAGTAGTAAGTAGTTGAAAAGTTGCTAATTAGCTAAAATTGTCTGTGATGAGATTCAAACTCACCTTTGGGTTGCTAGACGTTCACGTTATATGCCCAACCCATCAACCCCGTTCAAATTATATGCCCACCCATCAACCCCGTTCGAGTTATACGCCCACCCATCAACCCTGTTCGAGTTATACACCCACCCATCAACCCCGTTCGAGTTATACGCCCACCCATCCACCCCGTTCGAGTTATAGGCCCACCCATCAACCCCGTTCGAGTTATACGCCCACCCATCAACCCCGTTCGAGTTATACGCCCACCCATCAACCCCGTTCGAGTTATAGGCCCACCCATCCACCCTGAGCAACCACCAAGATTTGCGTTATATGCCCACCCATCAACCCCTACCAACCACCCTACATAACATATCATAATAATTTGAGTGTGCCGAATTTACATTTACTATGTTATGTCTAGTCTATGAGACCAGGCTGAGTAACTATATCACTTGTTAACAATATACCATCATACTACTGTGTCTGCGGGTTTAAAGGAATGTATTCAAGTCACTTTACAGATTTCTGTCCTCATTGGTCCTCAATAAGAATGAGCTGTCAGAGTACCAATAACAGTTCTGAGTGTATTGCTCAGTGTCACTGGTGTCATAGAACAATTCATGCACCTGTTCCAGCTCACACATTCCATTAGAGGTTGTGATTCTTCAGGCATATGTAAGTGTTCTATGACACTGCTGGAAGGGAACTGGTGTGACAGGAGGGCAGGCCTTACAAGGTACTGACTGGAATAACTGGCACTCCCAGCCTCAGGTGCTCTCTGCCCATAGGATCTTAATTTAATCACCCTGCTGCAGGAGAATTTTTAAAAAGTTGAAGTGTATTTGAAGTTTAAAAAGGCTTCTGAAGTTTGTAATTTACACTTTGAATTTTCCCTTTTGAAAAATGTCCATTAATTATAATCCAAACAATTATTTTTCTGCTGTAGCTAACTGGCTCAAATTAAGATCCTACATCTGTAGGTCCCCACCCCTCGGTCAACAGTAGAAAGGTTATTTCGTGAGTGTGTGTGTGTGTGTGTGTGTGTGTGTGTGTGTGTGTGTGTGTGTGTGTGTGTGTGTGTGTGTGTGTGTGTGTGTGTGTGTGTGTGTGTGTGTGTGTGTGTGTGTGTGTGTGTGTGTGTGTGTGTGTGTGTGTGTGTGTGTGTGTGTGTGAGAGAGTGAGTGATACTGAGAAGAAACATGAGACGGTAAGTGTATTTGTTTTACTTCCTATGGATAGTTGACAGTGTAAATAGAGTTAGGTCATAGCTAAAAATAATCACAAAAATATCATGCAATGTACTTCTCGTGACATGCAAAACCTCATACACTAAAGATCTCTACATTTCACAGAAATCTAAGTACAATACAACACTACATTGTTAGGGAAGTTGGTTTTGCTTATGCACATACAACCCAGAAAGATAACATTTACCAACATTTAGTGGAGAAGTATGAAAGATAAGTCCATCAGTGTAACTACAACCTCTAGAATATGTTATGAATTTCTGTGATGTCAAAGCCAGTAAGTAGGCAGGGCCTTGATTGTATTGTCAAATTATGTGGCAGGAGTCGCAATCAAGATGAGGTCAGGTTTGACATTTGAATACAAAACAACAAAGGTCACCATAATCATCAGTGATGAGAGTTGCCTAGTTCAATCTCTCTCTGCATCTGAAATCACACCCTAATCCCCATAAAGTGCACTACTTAATGAAGGGCTACAATATGGAAAATGGGGTCTCATTTGAAATTTGGCCAATGTCATCAAGGGGGATATGTAAAAGTTGTTCACTGGTCTTGAATCAGATATTGACACCTTCCTGATGGAATGATGATTGGGGAGGTAGGTTAATCTCATCCTAGATCAGTTGTTTGTTGCGGACAACTTCTCTCGGGCCACATCAAACCTTACTGTCTCCTGTACTGCACAACTGAGTGGATGAACAGCATTCCTGAATGAGCCTCACAAACTGTATTACGAAAGAACTGATCACAGGTACTTCCAGTGCAGAATTTTTGCTAGTTTCATGAGTGAGCAGTATTTCAGTTTCAGTGTATTTCAGTAGCTGGTGAAAGGCAGATTGAAACTTGTGTAGATACCAAAATTCCAAGTATTGCTTAAACAGGCTTTACAGGTTTACTGCAGGGGCGCAACTTTGGTTTTAGAAGTGTGTGGGGGGGGCATAATTTATTAAATTTTTTATCCAGTAGGATAAACACTCCAAACAGCCTACCCGATCGCTCGGAGGCGTCCACATGGTCCTAAAGCACACTGTTTTTAAAAAATCATATTGCAATGATAAAACTGGGGGGGACAAAAATGTCATTTCAGAATGCGGGGAAAACATGTACCCGCCCATGTTGTTTATTCCATTGCCCCCACTGTTGATCCGGCTCTGTCTGAACTACAGTTTGCTTTCATTGTTTTACAGAAACGTTTTACTTTAAATTGGGCACACAAAAATTATTCTAATGATTTAAACATAGGGACCTTGGATGGTGCCCAAATTGATCTGCTAACAAATATCTGGGCATTTGGATAGACGATAAGCTCTTTTAAAATGCATATATTTTAAAAAGCATAGCATAACTAAATAGCAGAATGCAGATCATTCAGTCAACATTACCTTTTGTCCTAGACTATGGCTAGATCATCTACATCAGGTATTCCCAAACTGGGGTACCCCCAGGGGTACTAAACTGGGGTATAGGGTATATATACACTGCTCAACAAAAATAAAGGGAACACTTAAACAACACAATGTATCTCCAAGACAATCACACTTCTGTGAAATCAAACTGTCCACTTAGGAAGCAACACTGATTGACAATAAATGTCACATGCTGTTGTGCAAATGGAATAGACAACAGGTGGAAATTATAGGCAATTAGCAAGACACCCCCAATAAAGGAGTGGTTCTGCAGGTGGTGACCACAGACCACTTCTCAGTTCCTATGCTTCCTGGCTGATGTTTTGGACACTTTTGAATGCTGGCGGTGCTTTCACTCTAGTGGTAGCATGAGACTGAGTCTACAACCCACACAAGTGGCTCAGGTAGTGCAGCTCATCCAGGATGGCACATCAATGTGAGCTGTGGCAAGAAGATTTGCTGTGTCTGTCAGCGTAGTGTCCAGAGCATGGAGGCGCTACCAGGAGACAGGCCAGTACATCAGGAGACGTGGAGGAGGCCGTAGGAGGGCAACAACCCAGCAGCAGGACTGCTACCTCCTCCTTTGTGCAAGGAGGAGCAGGAGGAGCACTGCCAGAGCCTTGCAAAATGACCTCTAGCAGGCCACAAATGTGCATGTGTCTGCTCAAACGGTCAGAAACAGACTCCATGAGGGTGGTATGAGGGCCCGACGTCCACAGGTGTGGGTTGTGCTTACAGCCCAACACCATGCAGGATGTTTGGCATTTGCCAGAGAACACCAAGATTGGCAAATTCGGCACTGGCGCCCTGTGCTCTTCACAGATGAAAGCAGGTTCACACTGAGCACATGTGACAGATGTGACAGAGTCTGGAGACGCCGTGGGGAACGTTCTGCTGCCTGCAACATCCTCCAGCATGACCGGTTTGGCGGTGGGTCAGTCATGGTGTGGGGTGGCATTTCTTTGGGGGGCGGCACAGCCCTCCATGTGCTCGCCAGAGGTAGCCTGACTGCCATTAGGTACCGAGATGAGATCCTCAGACCCCTTGTGAGACCATATGCTGGTGCGGTTGGCCCTGGGTTCCTCCTAATGCAAGACAATGCTAGACCTCATGTGGCTGGAGTGTGTCAGCAGTTCCTGCAAGAGGAAGGCATTGATGCTATGGACTGGCACGCCCGTTCCCCAGACCTGAATCCAATTGAGCACATCTGGGACATCATGTCTCGCTCCATCCACCAATGCCACGTTGCACCACAGACTGTCCAGGAGTTGGCGGATGCTTTAGTCCAGGTCTGGGAGGAGATCCCTCAGGAGACCATCCGCCACCTCATCAGGAGCATGCCCAGGCATTGTAGGGAGGTCATGCAGGCACGTGGAGGCCACACACACTACTGAGCCTAATTTTGACTTGTTTTAAGGACATTGCATCAAAGTTGGATCAGCCTGTAGTGTGGTTTTCCACTTTAATTTTGAGTGTGACTCCAAATCCAGACCTCCATGGGTTGATAAATTTGATTTCCATTGATCATTTTTGTGTGATTTTGTTGTCAGCACATTCAACTATGTAAAGAAAAAATTATTTAATAAGAATATTTCATTCATTCAGATCTAGGATGTGTTATTTTAGTGTTCCCTTTATTTTTTTGAGCAGTGTATATATTTATTTATATTTTCCAATGGGGCTATACATTTGGGTGAGTTTTTTTCTTCTCGCCAGAGTAGCCTCGTTTCACTGCCCATAATAAAATTAAACCATCTCGTGTTCAGCGAAATAACAACACAATGTCAAATACAGGTAGCCTAGTCTAATAATTAACATCCAATCACGTTAACCATTACTCTCTCGCAGGAATTCCACTAACGGTCCGTATGTAGCCAAACTCATGTTGGTATCTGTACAGATGGCGCAAAAGCCATGACAGGGAGACATAGTGGAGTGGGCTTCGCTCAAGAGTATCCTGTCTTGGCAAATCGAGCTGTTAATTTAAGACTCTGATGCCCTTTCAACCACATACCTATGTGAGAGTGGATTCTCGGCCCTCACTAGCATTAAAACGAAATAAAGGCACAGACTGTGTGTGGAAAATGATTTAAGACGGAGACTCTCTCCAATACAAACCAACATTGCAGAGTTGTAGTTTTATATGCAAGGTGGTTAAATGAAGAGCAAAATTATTAATTATTATTATAACACTCATTCTTATGTTTAATAAATGTATTGTATAGTGTGTGTGTGGCAGGCTTACAATGATGGCAAAACACAACATTTGAGAGTGCGCTGACCCTGGTGCTAGAGGGGGTACGCAGCTGGAGGTTGAATGTTTGAAGGGGTACGGGACTATAAAAAGTTTGGGAACCACTGATCTACTTGAATGCAGCAGCCACTTCATTAAGCCGTTAGATGCGGTTCACCATATTGCACTTTATTTTATCTCGGGACAGATTTTCCACTCATCACTGCTTGCTCTATCAGAACGTAGGATGGCCCTCTTAGACCTGACATAGGTCAAAACACTGCATTTGATTAATTTATAAAGCCCTTTTGCAAAAACTTTACTTACACATAGAAGTAAGATTTATCATACCCAATAACAGGGATGGCTAACTCTGGAAATTCCGTCTTTTACTGTTATAGGCTTAGGATAAACAGCTTTAGGTTTCTTTGCACTCCATGTATGGAAGATGTATCTTCAGAGTTCCCTACAAATGGATGCATTGGTGCCTTTCGGGCAGTTCAGAGTGTTGATTGAGGGCCTCTGTTGAGGAATGTGATTGTGTTTTATTTTATGTTTCTGTACTGTCTTTATATTTTCATTTTCTGTGTGTAATTTGTTGTTTAATGGTAAGATACAGGGCTCCCTTGCAAAAGAGACTTTGGTCTCAATGGGACCTTGAAAATAAAGGTTAAATAAATAAATAAACATGAGCACACAAAAGGACAAAAGGTGAGTGATGATCCCCTACTTGGGACAGCAGCCTATTTTTGTTCATGTAAAACATGATCATATATGAAACAGACCTGTTCTTGTGTTGTGTGCCAAATAGTCCCTATACTGAGACACATACTAACATTGGGTCAGTAAATATGCAAAGGGTAAAATGTTCCACTGTCTCATTTGTTAATCATTGACCCATACAGACCAACGTTAACACTGCTATTACTTTGTATGACACTATAGTGGTAGGCTTGATTATCGATGAGACGACCTACAGGGAGAAGGTGAGGGCCCTCGGAGTGTGGTGTCAGGAAAATAACCTCACAATCAATGTCAACAAAACAAAGTAGATGATCGTGGACTTCAGGAAACAGCAGAGAGACCACCCCCCTAGCCACATTGACGGGACAGTAGTGGAGAAGGTGGGAAGTTAAGTTCCTCGGTGTACACATCACGGACAAACTGAAATGGTCCACCCACATAGACAGCGTGGTGAAGAAGGCGCAACAGCGCCTCTTTAACCTCAGGAGGCTGAAGGAATTTGGCTTGTCACCGAAAACACTCAGTTTGTGAGTTACAGATGCACAATCGAGAGCATCCTGTCGGACTGTATCACCGCCTGGTATGGCAACTGCTTCGCCCACAACCGTAAGGCTCTCCAGAGGGTAGTGAGGTCTGCACAACGCATCACCGGGGGCAAACTACCTGCCCTCCAGGACACCTACACCATCCGATGTCACAGGAAGGCCAAAAAGATCATCAAGGACAACAACCACCCGAGCCACTACCTGTTCACCCCGCTATCATCCAGAAGGCGAGGTCAGTACAGGTATCTCAATGCCATCAGACTGTTAAACAGCCATCACTAACATTGAGTGGCTGCTGCCAACATACGGACTCAAATCTCTAGCCACTTTAATAATAAAAACAATTATGTAATAAATGTATCACTAGTCACTTTAAACAATGGCACTTTATATAATGTTTACATACCCTACATTACTCATCTCATATGTATATACTGTACTCTATACCATCTACTGCATCCTGCCTATGCCGTGCGGCCATCGCTCATCCATATATTTATATGTACATATTCTTATTCATTCCTTTACACTTGTGTGTATAAGTTGTTGTTGTGAAATTGTTAGATTACATGTTAGATATTACTGCATGGTCAGAACTAGAAGCACAAGCATTTCGCTGCACTCACATTAACATCTGCTAACCATGTGTGTGACAAATCAAATTTGATTTGATGTATTACTTTGTATGATTAAACAGAGGCCTTAGTCAAAATATATATGGAAATCAAGTAGAATGTATTTCCATCTCATAGGAGACAGTATAGAGTAGACATGAATTATATAATGTTATTTCAAGGAATGTTCCACTACCAAAAAATAAAAAAAACTTTTTAAAGGGCTAAATCCGGTTTGCAGAAGAGCCGCATTATAGCACGATTGAAATTTAAAGGTAATTTCCAATTGAGCAGACAAAATGCGTTTACTGTGAATGCAGTCTCTGCGAACATTGGAACTATCACGTTCTGATCTTCATTTCCTTTGTTCTGTCTTTATTTAGTATGGTCAGGGCGTGAGTTGGGGTGGGCAGTCTGTGTTTGTTTTTCTATGTTTGGTTTCTGTTTCTGCCTAGTATGGTTCTTCATCAGAGGCAGGTGTCGTTAGTTGTCTCAGGTAGCCTGGGTTTCACTGCTGGTTTGTGGGTGTTTGTTGCCACACGGTACTGTTTCGGTTTTTGTAGATTTCATGTTATCGTTTGAGTGTTCATTTGTCTTTATTAAAAACATTATGGACACTTACCACGCTGCATCTTGGTCCGATACTTACTCCTCTTCAGACGAAGAGCTCTGCCATTACAGGGACATTGCCTTTAAATTTAAATCGCTCTATAGTATGGATCTTCTGCAGTATGGATTTAATCTTAACCTACTACAATAACCTAACCATAACATGGTGAGAACTAAAGCTAAATATGCTACGAAGCATGTACAGAAGTTCAGAGACACCTGGAAAACGCTTTTTGCAGAAGATTAAGATAAGCATCAGCTGTTTTCTTCCTTTACTCATCTTTCATAGACCTGTTTTACGACGCAAGGGAGGAAGCCACTCGATAACAAACAATAACTTTCGAAAAACATATGTTGCAATGGTCAGTCTGAGTAAAGGTTTCATTCTGTGGCCGTCCTCTTCCCCCTAGGAGTCTGCCGCCTACACTCATCCTGAACATGCTGTGGCTGGCTGTATATATATATATCTGTCTGATCTCTGCTACCATCTAGTGTCTCCAGTGCATCTCAACACCAATGAATAAGGAAAACAACCACTGGTTCCTTGTTCTAGTCCCTAACACCTTGGTGTTTTCAGATCTCTAGGAACTGGATAGATGAGTTCCATTAAGTCCATTACCAATCACCATATTGCTTACACTTATCCATTCTCTTCAGATCTGAAAGTGGTGTCCTGGGAGAAGAGGCTAATATGGGCTCGGGGTCATTTTCAGACTGGACAAGGCAATGTCACATTGTGAAGGTTACAAGGACACCTACAGTATGTTGTGTATGGGCCCTGTGTGACTGGGTCTTATGGGCTTCAGGCCTTACTCCGATGAGTGCTGGATGCTAGCGAATGGAGTGTAGGGTTTCTGCTTGTCTATTGTTGCCAGTGTAAGCTGATCCGTTACCTGCTCCCTCAATACAGGAATGCGAGCCTGGTTCACCTGTGTGTGTTATCGTGTGCACGTGTGTTTGATTGTGTACGTGGTAGGGCAGAGAGGCAGAGGGCCCATCCCATCGGCCCAATAGATGAGGATAATAAGCTCGCTCTACCCCTGAGAACCCCACTGTTCTCTGTGGCCTCTTTAATATGTAACACGCTCCATTGACAGGCCTATGAGTGTGAGTTCACGGGGACGGGCAGCCTGAAATATTAAACGACCTGAGGAGCCGCTGCAGGCTCAAATTGTTTGCTCATCATTAGAGCAGCTTCTGTGGAAGAGTAGAGCTGAACAACAGGGGAGATAAAGGAAGACCTACCCTCCAGGGGATTGTACTAGAGACAACACGAACTAGACTATGTAATAAGCTCATCACTCTACTATCTGACCCTATACTGTAGTGTCGATTTAGTGTCAGTAAAGGAGTACACTGGACTGGTCCTGGGACAGAGGTTGCTTTGAAAACAGAAGTCATGGCAGGTCTCCAGGGAACTACCAAGGACCTTTAGGAGGTTTGGAGGACAAACCAGAAGGTACGCCATGTTTTATGGGGTTTTTTTCAGTTCTGTTAGGCAATGTTTTAGTGAAGGACAGTCAACAGGTACTAACGAACAGACGTTCTCATACCTCTCCTCGGGGACCCCAGACGTTTCACAACTTTGTTGTAGCCCAGAACTAATTCACCTGATTCACCTTGTCAAGAGCTTGATGATTAGTTCACAATTTGAATCAGGTTTGGTAGCTGTGGAATTGTTCAAATACATTTAACAGCAAATTTTGAGAACCCACTGTATAGAAGATCTGAGACTGACATTCGGTTTTAGTCATTTAGCAGACACTCTTATCCAGTAAATAGATATTGGTCTCTGCTTACAATCAACCTGTTGTCTTATACCATCACACAACTGACTAACCGGACAGAGAATGCTGTAACAGAAGTCCACAGCTGACATCAAACATGGGTCTCAATCCTTTTTCTTGAGTCTAAATTCCTTATTAATATCATTCCTCTAGTTTCCTCACCATTTGTATTAATCAACTGTTCATTTTCTCCAATAAATTGGTTTCAGTTGTGTTTGATTATTTGAACTATTAAGCATTGGGCTGCAATGTATTGCACATAACAGGTGCTATAAATATTTTATCAGTTGTAGTCGTAATGTCACATGGTCACCAGCAATATGCGCCATTCATAATCTAGTTTCCTGTACAGGATGGAGGAGGAAGCCCCAGTACCTGATGCCCCAGACTTTCATGCCCCAGAAGCCCCCGCAGAGGCCCCAGAAGATCCCCCTGTAGAGAGTGGTGTGTCGGCCAGAGGAGTTCCACCATCCAGAGACAGCCGTAAACTGGACTGTATCATCTGCTTCTGTGCCTTCAACCTGGCTGAGAGGCTGCCACGCAAGCTCTACTGCGGCCACACCTTCTGCCAGGCCTGCCTGAGACGCCTTGACACCATCCTCAATGAGCAGGTGGGTCTGACTGTCATGACAGCAGTCCTACAGAGGCAGCATCTCTGGTCAATTAGGGACTATAAAAAGTAAAAGATATTTGGACCACTTTCAGAATAGCTCAAACAGACTGGGCCTTGTCAAGCTATAGCTAGCTCACTTGTTCCTTTGATTTAGTGAAAGTGATTTGATAAAGGGGAGAACTGATTTGTTAGGATCGGCCAATATGCATAATCTTAAATTAACCTGACCAATCCTAAAGAGCAACAGATTCCTTTCCGGACACTTTTCGAAGAGGAATGCTGTATTGAGAGCTCATTATTAGCTTCAGCAGTCATAACTATTAGTCTACCTAAATATCTATAATGGATTGACAAACCAACGTGTCCCAATCAACCCTGCTCCCTCTCCTACTCCCCAGCAGATGTGGATCCCCTGTCCACAATGCCGGCAGAACACTCCGCTACCTCGCGGGGGAGCTACAGCCCTGGACCTCGACCTAGCAGCCTTCCTGGGGGTCAAGGCTGACTTGGACAGCCAGAGGTCCAGCACCCAGCAGGGAGGAAGAGAACTAGGCAACCAGCTGGAGCTAAAGCCCTCCTTTGGGAAGCAGCCCATCATAGAGCAGCCTCAGGCCACCTGGAACCATGGAGGACTGGCTGAGCCTCGCTTCCACAGGAGCCCTTGCTGCAGGCGCTTCTTCTGCTGCTGGTGGTGCTGCTAGGATGCCCAGTCATGTATGAATGACAAGAGTTTTTAAAGCATCTAGGCAGCAGCTTTCCCATTACAGTGCCAGTTGTAATTGATTATAGGAATGCCTGGGCTTCCAAGGCTAAAACAATGGAAAATATAGGTTATAACTAGCGCCTGACTGCGTGATCTGACCAAAGAAAAATGTACTACTGAAAAAAGAAACACTACTGGGGAGAAGAGTGTTCACGAGACTGACAAAGTTGTGTGGGGGACAACATTTCTTCCCCACATCGTGAGAGAAAGAACGTTTCAGCACTCAAAATGGGACGCTGGATAAAGACCTCAATGACCTCACCTACAACCGAAAGACTCCTCTACTGCCTCCTTTCAACTATGCAGTTGGACATATAGGCTATTGGTACCTTGATTGTTGAAAGTCCATTATTTTATACACACTTCGTTGAGTTATAGTATAATTTATCTAGCCGCTCTAGAATCTCCCATTAGTGTTCAATTGGGTTGAGATCTGGTGACTGATAGTCATCAAACCATTCAGTGACCACTCGTGCCCTGTGGATGGGGCATTGTCATCCTATAGTAAGCCATGGTAGCTCAAATATATGCTTGTCCAGCATTTTTATGCATGACCCTTAATTAATTTACAAACCACACCTGTGTGGAAGCACCAGCCTTCAATATACTTCATATCCCTCATTTACATGTTTCCATTATTTTGTATGGAACCATTTTGTCATGTGCAAGTGTAAAAGAATGAAAGAAGAAAATATGGAGTTAGTTTTTATTAAAAACTAGACAAAAGGATCGACTTCTGACACCAACTGACTCATTTTAACAAATTATCTGGGAGAAAAAACAGCTTCAAAGTTGTAGACATCAAGAGACTAACGTTGTTGTTTAATAATAATTTAACCATCTACTAAATGTAAATCAGACAAGTGTACAATTCAGAATATTTAGGATGTTCAAAGACTCATCCGTCAATTGTGAAAATGCTAATATTTTATGATCTTCTATTTGTATGGGATGACAGTTTGGTATTACCATAGAAATAGAAGGTACCATAGAATGCCATTCTCTTTCTATGGGTGATACTCCCTCCCCTGCTCACTCTGACATCCAGAGTTTGAAGGTGCAGGTCGTAGGATCAGGTGGCGATGAGTTGTCCGTCAGGGGACATGTCCACGCCCATCTCCTTGCCCTCGTGGCCCGCCCTGGTGGGTCCACACCTTGGCTGTGTTGTCACAGGCCCCGGTCAGGAGGAAGTGACCGTCATTGGCTAAGAGAGGAAGAGGGAAAAATTGCAACCAGTTATAACAGTACATAACTTGTTGCTAAACCTTTTCCGTGTGACTTTTGAAAATCATTTTGAGATATTAGTTGGCATAAGTATTGTGCAAAGGGTTACCTGTATGCCATTATAGGGTCAATCAAGTATTTTCAGGTCATATGCTGGATCAATTTAAATTAAGTTAAAGGGATACTTCGGGATTTTGGCAACCAGGCCCTTTATCTACTTCCCCAGAGACCGATGAACTCATGGATACCATTTTTATGTCTCTGTCCAGTATGAAGGAAGTTAGAGGTAGTTTCATGAGCCAATGCATTAGCATTAGCATTAGCGCAATGACTGGAAGTTTACGGGAATCTCCTAGCATGGACAAAGAAAATTGTATCCACGAGTTAATCTGACTCTGGGGAAGTAGATAAAGGGCCTAATTGCCAAAATCCCAAAGTATCCATTTAATGTGAAATTAATAAATGAAGTAGGTAGTCTCTGAGATCTGGAAAAACTCAAGTTGGAATTTGATAGAGGACAATAGGCTCTGATGGGAGGGGATGGTGTAGATGCACTTCCTGTGACACAGGTCCCACACCTTGAAGGTGTTATTTATATTTCACCTTTACTTAACCAGGTAGGCTAGTTGAGAACAAGTTCTCATATTCAACTGCGACCGGGCCAAGATAAAGCAAAGCAACACAAACAGAGTTACACATGGAATAAACAAAACATAGTCGATAACACAATAGGGGGAAAAAAGTCTATATACAATGTGTGCAAATGAGGTAAGATAAGGGAGGTAAGGCAATAAATAGGCCATAGTAGCAAAATAATTACAATTTAGCAATTAAACACTGGAGTGATAGATGTGCAGAAGCTGAATGTGCAAATAGAGATACTGGGGAGCAAAGAAATGACAAACAAATAAAAATAAATAAATAACCGTATGGGGATGAGGGAGTTGGATGGGCTATGTACAGGTGCAGTGATCTGTGAGCTGCTCTGACAACTGGTGCTTAAAGTTAGTGAGCGAGATATGAGTCTCCAGCTTCAGTGATTTTTGCAATTCGTTCCAGTCATTGGCAGCAGAGAACTGGAAGGAAAGGTAGCCAATGTAGGAATTGGCTTTGGGGGTGACCAGTGAAATATACCTGCTGGAGCACGTGCTACGGGTGGGTGCGGCTATCGTGACCAGTGAGCTGAGATAAGGCGGGGCTTTACCTAGCAAAGACTTATAGATGACCTGGAGCCAGTGGATTTGGCAACGAGTATGAAGCGAGGGCCAGCCAACGAGAGCATACAGGTCGCAGTGGTGGGTAGTATATGGGGCTTTGGTGACAAAACAGATGGCACTGTGATAGCAAATTGGATGCAGTCTGAGTACAGCGTTGGAGGCTATTTTGTAAATGACATCGTCAAAGTCAAAAATCAGTAGGATAGTCAGTTTTACGAGGGTAAGTTTGGCAGCATGACTGAAGGATGCTTTGTTGCGAAATAGGATTTGATTCTAGATATAATTTTAGATTGGAGATGCTTAATGAGAGTCTGGAAGAAGCGTTTAGTCTAACCAGACACCTAGGTATTTGTAGATCTCCACATACTCTAAGTCAGAACCGTCCAGAGCAGTGACGCTGGACGGGCGGGCCGGAAGCGATCGGCTGAAGAGCATGCATTCAGTTTTATTTGCATTTAAGAGCAGTTGGAGGCCACAGAAGGAGAGTTGTAATGCATTGAAGCTCGTCTGGAGGTTAGTTAACACAGTGTCCAAAGAAGGGCCAGAAGTATACAGTTATCCCCATTTCTTGTTGCTGCGTGGTAGCTAAACAGAGAAGAGTTTCAATGCTGGACCTACAAACACACACGCACTCTAAGGCTTATCATCATCAATATGTAGGGCCAGGAGTTTCCACCAGGGCCGTAGTTATAAACTCAGCAAAAAAAAGAAACATTCCTTTTTCAGGAACCTGTTTTTCAAAGATAATTCATGAAAATCCAAATAACTCCACAGATCTTCATTGCAAAGACACTAACAGCTTACAGAAGGTAAGAAAATAAGGTCACAGTTATGAAAACGTACGACACTAAAGAGGCCTTTCTAGTGACTCTGAAAAACACCAAAAGAAAGATGCCCAGGGTCCCTGCTCACATGCGTGAACGTGCCTTAGGCATGCTACAAGGAGGCATGAGGACTGTAGATGTGGCCAGGGCAATAAATTGTAATGTCCGTACTGTGAGACGCCTAAGACAGCGAGACAGGACGGACAGCTGATCGCCCTCGCAGTGGCAGACAATGGATTGAGGGCTTGTAGGCCTGTTGTAAGGCAGGTCCTCACCAGACATCACCGGCAACAACGTCGCCTATGGGCACAAACCCACCGTCACTGGACCAGACAGGACTGGCAAAAAGTGCTCTTCACTGACGAGTCGCGGTTTTGTCTCACCAGGGGTGATGGTCGGATTTGCATTTATCGTTAAAGGAATGAGTGTTACACCGATGTCTGTACTCTGGAGCGGGATCGATTTGGGGGTGGAGGGTCCGTCATGGTCTGGGGCGTTGTGTCACAGCATCATCAGACTGAGCTTGTTGTCATTGCAGGCAATCTCAACGCTGTGCGTTACAGGGAAGACATCCTCCTCCCTCATGTGGTACGCTTCCTGCAGGCTCATCCTGACATGACCCTCCAGCATGACAATGCCACCAGCCATACTGCTCGTTCTGTGCGTGATTTCCTGCAAGACAGGAATGTCAGTGTTCAGTCGTGGCCAGTGAAGAGCCCGGATCTCAATCCCATTGAGCACGCCTGGGACCTGTTGGATCAGAGGGTGAGGGCTAGGGCCATTCCCCCCAGAAATGTCCGGGAACTTGCAGGTGCTTTGGTGGAAGAGTGGGGTAACATCTCACAGCAAGAACTGGCAAATCTGGTGCAGTCCATGAGGAGGAGATGCACTGCAGTACTTAATGCAGTTGGTGGCCACACCAGATACTGCCTGTTACTTTGGATTTTGACCCCCCTTTGTTCAGGGACACATTATTTCATTTCTGTTAGTCACATGTCTGTGGAACTTGTTCAGTTTGTCTCAGTTGTTGAATCTTATGTTCATACAAATATTTACACATGTTAAGTTTGCTGAAAATAAACAGTTGAGAGTGAGAGGACGTTTCCTTTTTTTCCCCAGTTTAGATCACACAGTCAGGATTCTGGCCCTATCCATAAGATATCATTAACACAGAATCTAACCATGTAATTTACCTGTTGAGAGAGAAGTTGATGCTGTAAATCTCTGCGATGGCCCTCCAGGAACATCACACAGCACCCGGTCCGAAGGTCCCAAATACACCCAAACGAATCCAGACCCCTGAGAGAGATTAATATTGAGGCAAACTAGGATTCCGAGGCAAACTAGGATTCAACTAACAGTCCTGTAGATGAGGGGTGAATAGTGATCTGTAATTCCTTCTACTATAAATCAATGTGCTGACTGTCTTGACTGGTGCAAGTCACTTTCCAACAATAGCGTAGATCTGTACAAAAACACATCAGCTCGTGTGTCACATGGAGCCAGTTGTTGCATCTGCCTTAATTTAATTGAGGTTATAACAAATCGCATAACAAGCTGCTAAACCTTCTCAGTCCTCCAAATTGCTCAGGCAGTAGATTGAGTTGATTATATGTATGAGATCACTGTGCACTGAGAGATTTGGGAAGTGTGTGTAAGACAGCATGTTATTAAGAGGGGACTTGAAGGGAATATCCCTGTATGATTCAAATCCAGCAAGCCACTGAGAGGCTATTTGTTCTGCCAAGCCTCTAATTGATAACTGGGTGGACATCTACTGGCCTTCATTGAACAGATTATTGGATCACAGAATAAGACCATTGTTTTCCTATAGCCCCCATTCCCTTCTATAGGCCAAATATAGATATGCTCTGTGACCTGACAGCTCTTCAATTACAGGGTTGATAAAAGCCTTTTCTAATGTTTTTGTTTTGGAGAGGACACTGAGATCCCAGTTATCTGAAGGTTTGTTGTAGAAATAATGGATGGGATAATACTCTACAAAAGTGACCAGCCATTCGCTTGATTCGCTGGCAACATATATTGCAACAGGATGTGCAGAGACAAGCAAAAGACAACACAAAAATGTATGTTTTTTACTGACAATTGACAGACTTTCATAGTGTATCCAGTGAGATCTTACCCAGTGCCTACCACAGAGTCGTCAGGGTGGAAGTGCAGGTCGTGGACTCCTTTACTGTGTCCCTCCTGGTGCAGGATCTCCTCCTGGGCCTCCAGGAGTGTGAGTGAGTGAGTGAGTGAGAGAATGGGTGAGAGAGTGAAAGAGAGTAAGGATTAAGCCCCACTTCAGAATCAATTTGAATGACAAGTCTGACGAGAGTAACATCTATCTATGGCTAAAGTTGAGACATTTGGTGCAAGTGATCATGTTTTGTTTTTATTGTATTACCTGGATCAGACATTCTGAAAATGATAGAACAAATTAAAGAATGTTTACAAATAAATTCACCCACCAGGTGGTGCCCAGGAAGCATCCACAGGGGTGCCAGGCTACTCGTGCTACCCTCAGGAGTGGCCCTCGATGTCAGCGACAGGCTCATCACTACAAGAGAGAGAGAGGGGGGTTACCATGGTTACAACACAACATGCCTTTAAATCACCACCATTCATTTCACCAGCTCACAGTTAGCTACTGTTTATGATAACTGTGAACATTTAGAAAAAAAACATACACTGCTTTTCTTAACCCCTCTCCTCCTGAATCATATTTGATCAAACTTTAGGTAGTTTCCCTCATTTGACAGAGAGAAAGACACAGTACATATCAACCAGAGAAGACCTGTACAGACTCCAGAGTTTGACGGTGCCATTGGCAGCACAGGAGGCCATGTTAACATCAGAGTCCGCCATAGTCAGAGTGGCCAGAGGATGGAAACAGATGGCCCCCACGTAGGTGTTGTGGCCAGAGGATGGAAACAGATGGCCCCCACGTAGGTGTTGTGGCCAGAGGATGGAAACAGATGGCCCCCACGTAGGTGTTGTGGCCAGAGGATGGAAACAGATGGACCCCACGTAGGTGTTGTGGCCAGAGGATGGAAACAGATGGACCCCACGTAGGTGTTCTGGCCTGAGGACAGGAAAAGAGAATAACTTATCAAATGATTGACTTATTCACAAGCATTTTGGAGTTTGGGCTAAATTGGCAGAAGGATTTAGGCCTGTCGTCACCGATTTGACTGCAGTAGTTATTCAGGTTCTGAGTAGGCAGAGAAAATGTTGATATTCTACAACAGTTTTTCATGAACAAGACACGTTCTTGAATTATTTTGGAGACTTTGATGGAGGACATACGCTGAGGGTCTTGTGAAGTTCTTGTACTTTGTATTTTGATTGGTTTAACACTTTTTGGTTGCAACTTGATTCCATGTGTGTTATTTCATAGTTTTGATATCTTCACTATTATTCTACAATGTAGAAAGGAGTAAAAATAAAGAACACTGGAATGAGTAGGTGTCCAAACGTTTGACTGGTGCTGTAAATGTATCTCCATATTGAATGAATGGAGTGAAAACATTGTAGTAGTGAGATAAATACACTGGAGTCAAACCACATATCATACCTCCTCCTGGGAACGTTTGGATTTCTCAAATCAAAGTTCATTTGTCATGTGCGCCAAATACAACAGGTGTATTCAGGAGGTATGATATGTAGCTTGACTCTCCAATATATTTCTCTCACTACTACAACATTTTCACTCCATTCATTCAATATGGAGATACATTTACAGACCAGCACTTCATGGCTACGGACGTGAGTGCTATGGGTAGTAGTAGTCATTTAGGCAGGTTGCCTTGTGTTCTTGGGCACAGGGACTATGGTGGTCCGCTTGAAGCATGTTGGTATTACAGACTCAATCAGGGACATGTTGAAAATGTCAGTGAAGACACCTGCCAGTTGGGTTAGCACATGCCCGGAGCACACGTCCTGGTAATCCATCTGGCCCCACAGCCTTGTGTATGTTGACCTGTTTAAAGGTCTTACTCACGTCGGCTACGGACAGCGATCACACAGTTGCCCGGAACAGCTGATGCGCTCATGCATGCCTCAGAGGTGGATATAATGCATGCAAAATATAACTTTTGATGTGGTGTTTTCAAGCAGAAAGACAATAACTCAAAACTGCCATTTTAAATTGGTAAGTTGACAGGGGTGACATGTTGTAAAAGCATCAGAGGATCTTCAGCGGGTCTTTAATTTTTAATCCACACATTAAAATATTAGAAGGGGAGGACATAACCATGCTTGTGACTCACCTCTCTCGTCTCTCAGCAGGCCCCTCAACAAACAGTGTGATTGGCTCCCCAAGGGCCCGTAAGCAAGCTTTAACCTCTATATCGTCAATGGATACTGTGACTGAGCGCAGAAAGCGAGCGAGAAAAAGTCAGCCAATACCTCAGACTGAAGCTCACTCACGTGTTCCTCAAGCTCAAGGGACCTGAGGGAAGAGAGAGAAAGTAAGTTGAGTTAAGAGACACACATACGACTCCACCATAAACAGTTGATGTTGACAGCCTCAAAGCCTGCTTTGACAGAATTTTTGCCTGACCCAGATGACTCTCGTCCCAGCCGCTCCCTCTCCTCCAGACTGCCATAGAAAATGCTGGTCTTCTTCACCAGCGGAGCTTCATCCTCGTCAGACATCTCTGGTCCCACTGTTCACCACAATGAATGATACTGTCCTGGAGTAAACAATAGTCACACAGAGATATGAATGAATGGAATGAGTGTGTAGTTTACTAACTATCAATTTGCTGACCAAAAATGGACAACTCCCTAATCAGTAAATGAAATGGCTTGGACACATTAACAAAGTCATAGGGGTTTGTAAAGTAGTCTTTACACAAGAACACGTTGACTAACTAGCTAACGTCAGATAAACTCAGCAGTTTGCCAAAAGCATCACCAAATAGACAAAATGCTCAACATTTAAGGTGATTAATGTACCTATATTTTAGTATTGGGTTTGAAATAACGCAATTACACAGGAACCGCAACCAGCTAGCAAAATCAAAACACAAGTGGTTGCCTGTTCACATTTCACAGCGACATCTAGCGGAAAGGTCAAACATACCCACACGTGCACTGCGGAAAACTACGTTACCCAGAAGCCCTTCGTCAATTTATAGCGGATTCTACAGGGATAGGCTGTCTAGCTACTGCTGTCCAAATAAACAACATTAACAAAATGTAAGCAAATATGAAATATTAGCCTGTTTCTTTGTGAGTACCACTGGATCCGAGACAAATTGACGTATGGAGCGCTCAATTTTGCCCTCTTTAGCCGTGCTTGGTCTGTCACTAGTATTTTATGTAGTTAGCTTGACAGCTTGCTAGTAAAGTTAGCAAGTTGTTGCAAAGAGATTTTAGTGTGATTGATTTGTTTGGTAGCCTTAACATGAACTATTGTTTAGTAATTGTGTATAGCTAGCTAAGTGGTTTAGCAAATACAAGCCATATTATTACACTCGATCATTTATCTGTCACCTTTCTGTCTTTAGCCATCTAGTAGAAGTTAGTACTTACAGCCTTGGGCACATCTGCTTCACAGCCAACATTGGTGGATATAATATGCTGCGCAGAAAGCCCACCCGTCTGGAATTGAAGTTGGATGACACTGAGGAGTTTGAGTGTGTCAAGAAACAGCTTGAGGTGAGTAGCCACAGCATCATGGATAAATGTAGTATCTGCAGGTATAAAGGCATAATAAAGAGGCTTTGCGTTGTTGATGGATTGCCTGCAACCCGTTCCTTAAATTCCTTTAAGAAACGCTTGATTGGCATAAAATCCGCGCCTTGGGTGTGAGAAAAGCACTTTATTTTTTTTACATGAATTATACATACCAGAACTTCTGTCTAACAACCTACGCCCCCCTCTCTCAGATTCGGAAAAAACAGAGCGATGAAGTGGATGTTGTTGGTGTGGCTATGTTTAGTAATATGGTGGGGGCCAGCGGTGGAACAGGGGATGGGAAGACACGGGAACAGATGATCAACGAGAGAAGAAGCTACAAGCCCCATCCTAAACCCAACACCTTGCCCTCACTCTTTGGAAACCTGCAGTTTTAGGTTCCTAATAGGCACATTAACAAGACTGCTCAAACCAGTGTTGGTGTGGGGATGGCACAGTAACAATGCTATTGACATGGTCAGGGATACTTGTGTGCTTACCTGAGGTCAAAATTCTCTTCACAAAGAAATGTGTAGTTTGAGGATCATGTTTTGCTTATAACACACATCTTCTAAAGTAATGTTGTTGCATTTACCTGAAATGTTATGACTTGCGATGCAAAGCGTGTGGCCTTTCGTACAATACGTTTCATGGGAGCTGTTGTAGTGGTTTCCCTCCATTACAAAAATCCAGACTTGGTAGTCCCAGGAAGGTGAAGGTAGCATCTTTGGGGCAAAATGGAATGGACTTGATAACTAATCAGTTATTACTTAGAATGGTATGATTGTAGATTTATTGGCCTTCAAGGCTGCATTATGAGAATGCAACAGAATCAAACATACAGTTCTTGAATGATACCATTTATTACTTGTTTTCTCTAGATGATTACAGCACTGTAAATACGTCATACTATACAGACATGTCTGTGGACTTAACAGTCCAGGTAATGTTCACACTGTTGCTGCGCTGGAGTGGCAGTCAGACTCCCACTGCTGTTTTGGCCCATTAACTTCAACGCTCGAGTTGTATAGTAGACTATAATAATAAATCTTGATACATGATCCCATGTGGTAAAGCAGAAACAGTTATAATATGTTCAAGTATACACCAACTATTCATGTCCCTGGCTTGATTGTAATGTAATGAGAATGTGCGGCAGTTAAATCCAGTTATAGCAACTAGGAATTTGACCCTCAAACCAGGCACAGCACATCACTAAGGCTGTGTTTAGACAAGCAGCTCAATTCTGATATTTTTTCCACTAATTGGTCTTTTGTCCAATCACATCAGATCTTTCTACAACCAATATTTTTCCAGATCTGATTGGTCAAAAGACCAATTAACTGAGTGCAACAACAAAAAAACAAAAAATCTGAATTGGCCTGCCGGTCTACAGAGACAGACAATTCTGACATTTCCGCGAATTGGTCCTTTAACCAATCAAATCAGCTCTATTGCCAAATCATTAAAAGATCAGAATCAGACTGCCTGTGTAAAACACAGCTTTAGGCAACTGATAAACATTTACTAGTCATTTCTCAGAGATGAAAAAAATTATAATCAAGAAACTAAAAATACAACTTTCTCTTTAGGTTCTACTTCATAGATATCCCCTCCTGTCAAAGTGTGAACTGTGAGGCGTAAGCACCGATAGGTCACAAGAGGTGCAGTAATCATGTGTTACTAGGCCAGTCTGAGAAAGCACTAGATCCATCCTCGTACTTTCCCATAGTTCCCTGCTTGTCCTTGGGATCTGAGCACTTTCTCCAATAAGGACACTAGTGTCCATGTTGTGTTGACATGTGAACTAATTTAAGCCTATTGAATGAATGCACCAAAAGTTACTCCCAAGTTATATTATGAACATTTTATATTGGCTTCTTGATGTACGAGAGTCAATTTACATTTGTGTGTCAGATCAAACCTTCGAGTGCCAAGTGTCATTGGTAAATAATGAGGTTGTCATTCATAAACTACCAAAATTGAACACTGCATAGCAGTGTGTCTCATGAAGAGGATCTCAAAGGTTGTCGCGCTCTGCTGCATTACACTAATGTATATAATCACACAACATTTAAAGTGTACTGTACTTGACTGCTTGTCCACTGGACAAACTTCTTTAAAATAGCACTGGCACTTGTCAGTAGACTACAGTTGGCCTAGGCTGTCATGTTTCCCTCCTTTAAGGCAAAGGGTTTAGTAAGGCTTAGTCATACAGCCAGAGCTGCCCCACCATCTCCACACAATCCCAAGTATGACCTTTGACTCCTGTAGTTGAGAGACCCTGATTATGTTAGACCCCCCCGCCAGATTGTCAGATGGAATGCAGATATGACAAGGCTTCAGAAGAACACATTGGCTTTAACTTGGGCCCAGGTGGGGTCAGGAAAAACTCTGGGCCCTATTCACAATGATCTTCAATGAGAGAGGTTGTAAGGGTCATAAATAGCTCTCTGAGCAGAAGAGCCTAGAGCCCCAGTGCTACAAGGATGAACCTGCACTGGTTGTTGCGCAATAACAAAAACAGAATGGAAGAATGGCACGACTGGGGGAAGTGGATGTTTGGCCCTTGACAGCTGTGGAGCCAGACAGGAGTGGTGTTGGTATAACAGAAGCCAGCATTTGGAATACCAACATCATGCTAGTTGTCGAGGGTAGTCTTCTGGACCTACTAAAAGGACAGACTTGAATGTCACAAATGTAAAAGCTCAGTCGTAATTCACATTTTCCATCAAGCAACTTTTGTGTGACAACGTGAACCATTTAAATAAGATAAACGTATATAAAACTGGATGCATGATGATGCCGATTAAATGGAGAATACCTGTGTGTGAATGTATGTGTGTGTGTGGGTGGAGGATGAAGAGAGACCAGGGGGGGGCTATTAGTGACAGTGTTCGGTGATATCAACAACCACAGCCTTTTTCCAGCTGAATAAGAAGTATCCGACGCCTGCCCCGGCTGCAACGGCGATACACAGATAAGCATTGTAGGTCATGAAGACCAACATGAGGAAATAGCTGACCACCACCTGGATGATGTGTAACACCGTCTGCAGCAAGTGTGCCATACTCAGCATCCGCTGGCTGCAGGGGAGAGGGGGAAACAGGATGGTTAAAAAAAAGTTGTTTTCAAATAAACTAATTGACAGCACTCTGCAAGTCAGGTGTTAGTGGCAAACTAAGCCATTTAAAAACTCCTGTTATATCTACAACATTCGCCACATACAGTGAGGCTTCACATTTTCCTACTGCAAGTTGATATGGAGCGCGTAGCCCTTTTGAACTGCAATGTCTAGAAGTCTCATTATTGGGGTGTAAAATGGACCACTTCACTGCAGTACTACTATGTGTCCGGTTAGTAAGGAGTCCTGTTGCTTGGTTGTCTAACTTACCCTACAGTCTTGTGGGTCTCCATGACCATGGTGCCGTCTGCCCCCGGGACAGGCATGGAGTTATAACGCACGTTGACCTGGTTCCTCCTCAGCAGGAACTCCCTGCCAATCTTCAGCCCCTCGTAGAGCACAGCCAGCAGGAAACAACCAAAGCAGGCCGCCACCATCTCTGAAAGAGGAGACATGTTAAATAATTGACTGACTATCTAACCAATATTATTTTTAGTTTTATGAATAATCAATGGCCATGGTCAATACATAAAATACTTTTTGCATTACATTTCAAGTCTGAAAATACATTCTGGGAACACACACTAACTTACCTCCAGGTGTGTTGATGACAAGGCTTGCAAACAGCAGCTCCACGTTTGTGTAGCCAAAGTAGAATGTCATTTTCTGGAGAAGAGGGACAGAAAACAATTTTAAAAAATTGTATCACACCTATAGAGCCAAGGGGTTTACAGACAAACACGGACTACAAACGGAAAATCAGCCACGTCGCAGACACCGACGTCTTGCTACTAGACAAGCTAAACATGTTCTTTGCCCGCTTTGAGGATAACAGAGTGCCACTGACACAGCCAGCTACCAAGGACTGTGGGCTCTCCTCTGTGGCCGACGTGAGTAAGACATTTAAATGTGTTAACCCTCGCAGGGCTGCTGGCCCAGGCGGCATCCATAGCATGCACAGATGTGCAGGTGTGTTTACAGACATATTCAATCCCTTCCTATCCCAGTCTGCTGTTCCCGCATGCTTCAAGAGGGCCACCATTGTTCCTGTACCCAAGAATGCAAAGGTATCTAAACTAAATGACTATTGCCTCATAGCACTCACTTCGGTCACCATGAAGTGCTTTGAGAGACTAGTCAAGGATCATATCACCTCCACATTACCGGTCACCCTACACCCACTTCAATTTGCTTACTGTCCCAATAGATCCACAGACGATGCAATTGCCATCACACTGCCCTATCCCATCTGGACAAGAGGAATACCTATGTAAGAATGTTGTTCATTGACTACAGCTCAGCATTCAACACCATAGTATCCTCCAAGCTCATCATTAAGCTTGAGGCCCTGGGTCTGAACCCCACCATGTGCAACTGGGTCCTGGACTTCCTGACGGGCCGCTCCCAGGTGGTGAATGTGGGAAACATCTCCACTTCACTGATCCTCAACACTGGGGCCCCACAAGGGTGAGTGCTTAGCCCCCTCCTGTACTCCCTGTTCACCATGACCGTGTGGCCATGCACACCTTCAACTCAATCATCAGGTTTGCAGACAACAACAGTAGCAGGCTTGATTACCAACAACGACGAGACAGCCTACAGGGAGAGGAGGGCACTCAGAGTGTGGTGTCAGGAAAATAACATCACAACGTCAACAAAACAGAGATGATTGTGGAAACAGCAGAGGGAGCACCCCCCTATGCACAGGACAGCAGTAGAGACAATAGAAAGTTAAGTTCCTTGGCGTACACATCAAGGACAAACAGAAATGGTCCTCCCACACAGACGGTGTGAAGGCGCAACAGCGCCTCTTCAACCTCAGGAGGCTGAAGAAATTTGGCTTGTCACCTAAAACTTGCGAGATTGTGAGCATCCTGTCGGGCTGTATCACTGTATGGTACAGCAACTGCACCGCCCACAACCGCAGGGCTCGCCAGATGAAACTACCTGCCTTCCAGGACACCTACAACACCCGATGTCACAGGAAGGCCAAAAAGATCATCAAGGACAACATCCACCCGAGCAGCTGCATGTTCAGTACAGGTGCATCAAAGCAGAGAGACAGATGCTATTTTTCAGTCTCAAGGCCATCAGACTGTTAAACAGCCATCACTAGCTGAGAGAGGCTGCTGCCTATATACAGACTTGAACCCATAGGCCTTGAAATACATCCAGAGGTACACCTCCAATTCACTCATATTACATCAATTAGCCTATCAGAAGCTTCTAAAGCCTTGACATAATTTTATGGAATTTTCCAAGTTGTTTAAAGGCACAGTCAACTTAGTGTATGTAAACTTCTGACCCACTGGAATTGTGATACAGTGAATAAGTGAAATAAGTGAAATAATCGGTCTGTAAACAATTGTTGGAAAAATTACTTGTCATGCACAAAGTAGATGTCCTAACCAACTTGCCAAAACTATAGTTTGTTAACAAGAAGTTTGTGGAGTGGTTGAAAAACAAGTTTTAATGACTCCAACCTAAGTTTATGTAAACTTCTGACTTCAACTGTATATCTTGCATTAATCATCTCATATGTATTCTATACTATCTATTGCATCTTAGCCTATGCCGCTCTGACATTGCTCATCCATATATTTATACATTATTCCATTCCTTTACTTAGACGTGTGTATTAGGTTTTGCGGTGGCATTGTTAGATATTACTGTTAGATATTGCTGGACTGTAGGAACTAGAAGCAAAGTCTTTTCGCTACACTTGCAATAGCATCGGCTAACCATGTGCATGTGACCAATAGCATCGGCTAACCATGTGCATGTGACCAATAGCATCTGCTAACCATGTGCATGTGACCAATAGCATCTGCTAACCATGTGCATGTGACCAATAGCATCTGCTAACCATGTGCATGTGACCAATAGCATCTGCTAACCATGTGCATGTGACCAATAGCATCTGCTAACCATGTGCATGTGACCAATAGCATCTGCTAACCATGTGCATGTGACCAATAGCATCTGCTAACCATGTGCATGTGACCAATAGCATCTGCTAACCATGTGCATGTGACCAATAGCATCTGCTAACCATGTGCATGTGACCAATAGCATCTGCTAACCATGTGCATGTGACCAATAGCATCTGCTAACCATGTGCATGTGACCAATAGCATCTGCTAACCATGTGTATGTGACCAATAACATTTAATTTGATTCAGCTCACACAGCAGAGAGAAATGTCAAGCAGGCCGTTTGAACTAGAGTTGAATTAAAACCATTCATCTGAATCAGATTTACAACTTTGTGAAGAGGTCGTAGGAAGTGCAGAGATGGGGTGATAAGCCTAAAAGCCAATTTATGGTCATTAGTGTCTGCATTGAACATATAGCATTAACTGCGATACGGCCTCTTCAAAAGTCAGGGCATTCGTAATTCTTGCATTTCGTGGAGCAGAGCTGTTGTGGAGGAAGTTGTTAAGGGAGTGAGTTTGTGTTTATGCAGGATGTACCGCCCCCACATACCGTCAACCAATCATATCAATGAGGAGCTATACGGAGCCCTCAGAATTATGAAATTTTTTGGGGAGGAGCACGGCGATGCAGTACAGAGCTTGAATTGGCCCCCGCAATTGCGTCACCGCCTCCGGACCGCATTGCTGGATCAAGCATAAGTACATCCCACATTGTAACAGAGAGAAATTAGTGTGTGACTGATTTATTTTTCAGAGTGCCAAGCTCACTCACCATCATATGGCCCCCTCCACCTCCCCCTAGATGATCCTCGTGGGAGCCTGTGACCATGGGAGGAGCCATGCTGCCAGCCATTTTGCTGTGGTCATGGTCATGGTTCGTGTGGTCCATGTTCGTCTCGAATGTAGTACTGCAAGAACCAGGAAATAGAGACAAAAATAATACGTCACGCATACTTCTCACCTTTACACACATTTGTCGGTGACAGGTTGTTTTTGTTGTAGGTAGGCGATTCCAGCAGTATGAACATTACATTTGCACACAAAATCACATCTTAATGTTTCAAAGCAAATATAAATGAAACGTTTGATGTGTGCGTCTACAGTACACCTTGGGGGGGGGTGTATACTCAAGAAAGCAGACTTCTAAATATTGGCATGTTGTAAAACGCAAATATGAAGCATTATTGGTGTTACATGTAGGCCAAGCTTTTTCTGAACATATTAGCAAAAGTCTGAGTTTGTTCGACATAGGTCAAAACATGGATATTCATTAAGGAGGAAAGGCATGTCTGAACACAAAAATTATAATTTATCATTTGTCATTTTCGTTAGTACTTTAGAGAGGAAAAACAACCGTTATGGATGTTAGACTTTACATTTTAAAGATTATCATCAAAATTTATGATAACAGTTTTTGGTAATTTGGAACGTTAAAAAGGTCCTGGTACTTCAGGATTGAAAAATTACATGTAGCTTTAATAGCAGTCATCACACCCAAACATAAAAATATAGCCTTCATTTCTCAAAGCAAGAATAGACTGACGAGTTTCAGAAGAAAGGTCTTTGTTTCTAGCCATTTTGAGCCTGCAATCGAGCCCACAAATGCTGATGCTCAACTAGTCTAAAGAAACCCAGTTTTATTGCTTCTTTAAATCAGAACAGTTTTCAGCTGTGTTAACATAAATTGCAAAAGGGTTTTCTAATGATCAATTAGCCTTTTAAAATGATACACTTGGATTAGCTAACATGCCATTGGAACACAGGAGTGATGGTTGCTGATAATGGGCCTATGTAAGCACATGTAGATATTCCATAAATAAAATCTGCCGTTTCCAGCAACAATAGTAATTTACAACATTAACAATGTTTAAACTATTTCTGATTTAAGTGGGGGTTTTTTTTAAATGGACAAAAATTTTTTTTTTTTAAATAACACGCTTTGCTTTCAAAAACAAGGACATTTCTAAGTGACTCCAAACTTTTGAATGGTAGACGTGTGTGTGTGTGTGTGTGTGTGTGTGTGTGTGTGTGTGTAATATATATATTAATTACACACAGGTTTTTCAACCACTCCACACATTTATTAACAAACTATAGTTTTGGCAAGTCGGTTAAGGACATCTACTTTGTGCATTTCCAACAATTGTTCAGACAGATTTCACTGTATCACAATTCCAGTGGGTCAGAAGTTTACATACACTAAGTTGACTGTGCGCCTTTAACTTCTTGGTGACAGGGGGGCAGTATTGAATAGCTTGGATGAGTAAGGTGCCCAGAGTAAACTGCCTGCTACTCTGTCCCAGGTGCTAATATATGCATATTATTAGTAGTATTGGATAGAAAACACTCTGAAGTTTCTAAAACTGTTTGAATGATGTCTGTGTATAACAGAACTCATATGTACAAACAATAGTACGCAGGCAAAAACCGGAAAAATCCAACCAGGAAGTGGGAAATCTGAGGCTTGTAGTTTTTATTTATTTTTAAACTCAGCCCCTATTGTATATACAGTGGGATATTGGTTGTTGCACTTCCTAAGGCTTCAACTAGATGTCAACAGTATTTAGAACTTTGTTTGAGGATTCTACTGTGAAGTGGGACCGAATGAGAGAGGAATGAGCCAGGTGTCTGGCAGATTGCCACAGCCGCGGTCACGAGAGTTAGCTCTCGTTTCATTGCTTTTCGACAGACATAGGAATTCTCAGGTTGGAACATTATTGAAGATTTATGATAAAAATATCCTAATGATTGACAAGTTTCTATGGGCTGTAACGGAACTTTTCGTCCGATGTTCGGCTGGACCTGAACGCGCTTTTGGATTTGTTTAACAAAAGAAGCTATTTGGACATGAATGATGGACATTATCGAACAAAACAAACATTTGTGGAACTGAGATTCCTGGGAGTGCATTCTGATGAAGATCAAAAGGTAAGTGAATATTTATAATGCTATTTCTGACTAATGTCGACCACCCAATATGGCGGATATCTTTTTGGCTGCTTTGTTGTCTGACCGCTGTACTCAGATTATTGCATGGTTTGCTTTTTCCGTAAAGTTTTTTTGAAATCTGACACAGCGGTTGCATTAAGGAGAAGTTTGTATAATAGTCGTATCTTTATCAATGTTTATTTCTGTAAATTGACGTGGCTCTCTGCAATATCACCGCATGTTTTAGAACTACTGAACGTAACGCGCCAATGTAAACTCAGATTTGTTGATATAAATATAAACTTTATCAAACAAAACATACATGTATTGTGAAACATGAAGTCCTATGAGTGTCATCTGATGAAGATCAAAGGTTAGTGATTCATTCTCTCTATTTCTTTCTGGGGGGTTCCGCTAGTCCTAGACAGGTTAATGTGCCTGGATGTTAATTATTTGACATTCTGTTATTTCGCTGAACACTAGATGGTTTAATTTTATTATTGCCAGTGAAACGATGCTACTCAGACGAGAGAAAGAAACATCACCCAAATGTATAGCCCTGTTGGAAAATCTAAATGAACTATTTGAAAATGTGAATCACATTTTTATTTGGCGTACCCCCGACGGCATTGCGCGTACCCCAGTTTGAGAATAGCCGGTGTAGACAAAGCAGAGCTTTCCAGTAGGTGTACCAAAAGTCACAGGCCATTTTCTCAAAAGGTGTTACAAGTTCATCAACTTTCAAAGCAGCATTACTTTCCCCATTCTAGTTCGGAGTCTCTACTTTTATCCAATGTAAGAAACACCATTTCAAAATGTTTCTACATAGGACCGAAACAGGGTGGTTGGTCACATGATTGGCTGAAAAGCCTTTGAGTCTTGCCCTCCTACTCTGAATTGGCCAAAATTCATACACTTTCCTACTTTTCAAATAAAGCCAGAACTCTAACATATAGACCTCATTTGGAAATTCATAACTTTATTTGGGAATGCTCAGGTTAACCTTCCCACGGAATCACCCAAATTGGCCTAGGTATTCAGCTGTGCCAAAAATGTTGCAAAAATTCATGTTTGAAGCTTCTTTTGAAGCCGAGACAGAAATCAGCCCAAAAACAAACGCACCCCCCCCCCCAAACTCTAAGGCCTAAGCAGCACTTTGTGACTTCTACTTATTCTCCTCCTGCGCAAAACATTCAGTGTCTCTCCTGCTTGATGAGGAAAGCAACCACCATTACATTTTCCAGGTGTATACGACAAATTTAAGTGAGGTCCAGGTCTGTGTTTGACTCTGTGAGCTTGAAGAGGGATGAAGGGGGTAACCACTCAGACTTGGAGTAGCCTGGTCCTGGGCTTGGCGCCGTGCCACCAGCACCAGCTTGAGGACAAGCCCCAGATCCTCTCTAATGCTCCTGGGTTAGCACTGATTAAAAAGTTAACACCATAATTAAACAAGTCAGTCAAATTCTCCAAAGTGCCTAGTGTTATTACTTTGGAGAGATGGTGATTGTGAGAGGTGTTGTAACCATGAACCCCTCAACGTACTGTACTGAACCCACTGGTGGAGAACGCTGACTGGGGTGTATTGTAAATGCTGGTTGAAACCATTTCCTTGGACATCAAGGACGTGCAAAAAGAAGCACAGTATTCAGACTATGAACATTTGTAGGCCAAGATAACGATTGCAGCTTTGCCAGTTTGTAATCTAGGTATTGATAATGCAATTCCTGGTAGTTAGGCTAATTATAGTTGTGTTTGGATGTTAAAAGTACCTAAATTGAGGAAAGCACATTTTAGGCTACAAACAGAACCACATGGTCCCAAGAACTGTGAAGCCAGTTTGGACAACTGTGTGCCAAGGCTATTTCATACACAGTTCGAGTCATCCATGTCTACTAGCCATGGCACCTTGAAAGCACCTTCACTCCCTACATGAGAGTGCGCAATCAATCAAGCTGGAAAAATTTGCTATTTGACTCAAGAGCTCTACCAGGACCATTACTAATTTAATGGCCAAACAACCAGAGGCCACATCCGTAGAAAACTGCCTTTATAACCCAATAAATGCCCACTTAATGGACATTAATGTTATTAAATTAGAGAAAAACATGTTACACCAAATGTCTGGGACACCCTGAGGCAGAAACCAATGACATCAGGGGACAAGGAAAACAGACATCGAGAATCAAAATGAAAAGACCCAAAATCACATCAATTAACCTGCCAGTCAAGACATCTGTTCTCATATTTTTTTACTCAGCTCTGCTACACTCAGTTGTTGCCACAGTGAGAAGTTGGCCCATATGTTCAAAGGGCGTAATCCTCACCAAAAGAAACAGTCAAGACGCAGGTAGACATTATGACCAAGTACAACGAAATTGACCGTACTACTCAAAAACAGTGTTATGAAGACAGGCTATTCATAATGGGTGGTGTCCCTCTTAGCGTTAAGTCCAACACGTCAGTCTTCTTAGGTTTAGAAATAAACATTCCATCAAAGTCAACCTTAAATTCTTAGCAGTTGCTGAAAAGTCCAAAGCGAAGACCATTGTGCCCTTTAAAGCAAGACAAGAACAGTCTAAAGTCGTGTTACACAGCACTGTGTCTCTCAGAGTTCAAAGAACTGTGAATATAATCACACTCCACATGAGGTTATAAAAGCCATTGTGAAATGTTCCTGCAAGTCCTTGGAATCATAAACGTAAGAACTCTGATCTTTAACCAAAGTAAATCCTCAGTAAACTGTTTTGTACCCGAGTGGAAACTATAGTAGGCTACACAATGGTTGAAGACAGTTACAACAAAGAATGATTTTCATCATTCATGTAGATATGACTCAAATTACAAAAGACTGCTCTCAGTCGGTCAAAGTACAGTGGGTAATAGTTAATTAGCCTAATCCCTTCATATTAGCCCACTCAGTTGGGCTATACATAAAGCAGGAAAATAATTAACGGAGTCCATGCTTTTTTCCAGAACAACCAAAAAGATGCATTGGCGCATGCAAAGAAGTAAAAACAGCTGAAGTATATTTCATACAACAAGGAAATGTACATTATTAAAATGGAAGCATAAACATTATTGATTCGATAATTATGAAATATTGTTATTCCAGTTATTATTATTATTTTTTTACTTACCCAAATGTCTCACCACATGCAGAACTTCTGTTACAGCCAAATCAATGACAAGATACTTGTCAATGTGTGCGAGTGTTCATGCAACCCATCAATGTGTACAGGTGTGTAGTCTGATCCTGAGTGTGCTCGCCTGCTTGAGAGAGTGGGAGTGAATGAGTCATGCCGAAGTGCACTAATCTGCCTTCTCATGACTGTCCGCCTCATGTGACCATTCTGCCTCTCATTTCCTTTGATCCAGCCAATAACATGGTGCCCCCCCCCTCCCCAAAAATGAATGTAGCAACTGCGGATTGCCCCTTTAAAACACATCCAAAAACATACGTGCTGGACAAAACAGCCAACTGAAGAAATAATGGGATGTCCTGTCACTGTTGTTTGCTGCGCCAACAACCTTTTATCTTTTCTAAAACCGAAACGGCTGTTTACGCTATCTGTTACGCTATATTGTTAAAAAAAAAAAATACAAATAAAATAAAACTTTCCTGATCAAAATAATTGATCATAAACTGAATGCTGATGCATAGAACACAACTAATATGCATGTTTAGCAGATATTGTGGGTGTAGCGAAATGCCCATTTCTCTAGCTCCGACAGTACAATATCATCTAACAAGTAATGTAGAACAATTTCACAACATGTACCTAATACACAAATCTAGGTAAAGGAATGGAATTAAAGAATATATAATTATACGGACGAGCAATGTCAGAGTAGCAAAGACTAAAATATAGTAGAATAGTATATACATATGAGATGAATAATGCAAGATATGTAAACATTATTAAAGTGACTAGAAGGGATGTACGATATAAAAATAAAATCGGTAAACATATCAGAATTGGACGATATTAGCTAAAAATCCCAACATCCGTATTGGCCCGATGTCTAGTTTAATGCTGATGTTAAAAACTGCTGTCAAAAGGTACTGTGCATACCTATAGAACGTAGGTACATGACGTAATGACGCCACGTAAAATGTTACGCAACACGTGCAACACAGCATTCCCAACCTTGCCGATAATGTCAGCTGTGTGGATCAAGCAGTCAACAAGTCATTTGAAAGAGTAAGAACTTTTCAGCAAGACAACTCAAAGGCGAAATTCATTAACACCAAGATAATGGTATTCATTGCCCTTGACAATCAACCGTTCTCTGTCATGCGTGATTTTGGCTATTCGCTTACTGGTTGAGCACCGGTACACACTACCAAGTGTGCTATTTTTCAGATGTTGCCCGACCGGAGTTAGACAGTACTAGCTTCAAAAATCACTGAAGTTGAAGACTTACATCTCCCTCACGAACTTCAAGCATCAGCTGTCAGAGCAGCTTATCGATCGCTACAGCTGCACACAGCCCATCTGTAAATGGCCCATCCAATCAACTACCTACCTCATCCCCATATTTGTTTTTTTCTGCTCTTTTGCACACCAGGATTTCTACTTGCACATGCTCATCTGCACATCTATCACTCCAGTGTTAATTGCTAACTTGTAATTACTTCACCACTATGGCCTATTGACTGCCTTACTTCATACGCACACACTGTATACAGATTTGTTTATCCAATGTTTTTGATGTTTTGATTATGTTTTACTGGCAATGGGGACATATGTAAATGCCAACAACATCATTTTTTGGTCAGTGTGGTGTGTGTAACCTTTATTTAACTAGGCAATAGAGGTTGACAGATTAATCGGAATGGCCGATTAATTAGGGCCGATTTCAAGTTATCATAACAATCGGAAATTGGTATTTTTTGGCGCCGATTTTTTTTAATACCTTTATTTAACCAGGCAAGTCAGTTAAGAACACATTCTTATTTTCAATGACGGCCTAGGAACAGTGGGTTAACTGCCTTGTTCAGGGGCAGAACCACAGATTTTCACCTTGTAAGCTCGGGGGATCCAATCTTGCGACCTTACAGTTAACTAGTCCAACGCTATAACCACCTGCCTCTCGTTGCACTCCACAAGGAGACTGCTTGTTACGCGAATGCAGTAGAAGCCAAGGTAAGTTGCTCGCTAGCATTAAACTTATCTTAAAAACAATCACAATCATTAGTTATAACTACACATGGTTGATGATATTACTAGTTTATCTAGCATGTCCTGCCTGGCATATAATCGATGCAACGCTGGGGGATGATTTAACAAAAGCGCATTTGCGAAAAAAAGCACAATCGTTGGACTGTACCTAACCACAAACACCAATGTCTTTCTTAAAATCAATACACAGAAGTATATATTTTTAAACCTGCATATTTAGCTAAAAGAAATCCAGGTTAGCAGGCAATATTAACCAGGTGAAATTGTGTCACTTCTCTTGCGTTCATTGCACGCAGAGTCAGTGTATATGCAACAGTTTGGGCCGCCTGACTCATTGCGAACTAATTTGCCAGAATTGTACGCAATTATGACATAACATTGAAGGTTGTGCAATGTAACAAGAATATTTAGACTTAGGGATGCCACCCGTAAGATAAAATAAGGAAAAGTTCTGTATTTCACTGAAAGAATAAACATTTTGTTTTCCAAATGAGTTTCCGGATTGGACCATATTAATGACCTGTTATTATGTTCTAATTTAGTCTGATTTGATAGAGCAGTCTGACTGAGCGGCAGCAGGTCCGTAAACATTCATTCAAACAGCACTTCCGTGCGTTTTGCCAGCAGCTCTTCGCAAAAACAGCGCTGTTTATGACTTCAAGCCTATCAGCCTAATGTCTGGTGTAACCGATGTGAAATGGCTAGCTAGTTAGCGGGGTGTGCGCCAACAGCGTTTCAAATGTCACTCGCTCTGAGACTTGGAGTAGTTACTCCCCTTGCTCTGCAGGGGTTGTGGCTTTTGTGGAGTGATGGGTAACGCTGCTTCGAGTGTGGCTGTTGTCGATGTGTTCCTGGTTCGAACCCAGGTAGGGGGGGAGAGGGACGGAAGCTATACTGTTACACTGGCAATACTATAGTGCCTATAAGAACATCCAATAGTCAAATGTATATGAAATACAGATGGTATAGAGAGAAATAGTCCTATAAATACTATATTAACTACAACCTAAAACCTCTTACCTTGGAATATTGAAGACTCATGTTAAAAGGAACTACCAGCTTTCATATGTTCTCATGTTCTGAGCAAGGAACGCATACGTTAGCTTTTTTACATGGCACATATTGCACTTTTACTTTCTCCAACACTTTGTTTTTGCATTATTTAAGCCAAATTGAACACGTTTCATTATTTATTTGAGGCAAATTGATTTTATGGATGTATTATATTAAGTTAAGTGTTCACTCAGTATTGTTGTAATTGTCATTATTAGAAATTTAATTTAAAAAACATAAAAAAGTCAGATTAAACGGTATTGAAAGATCATAATCGGTCGACCTCTAGTTCCTAGGCCATCATTGAAAATAAGAATGTGTTCTTAACTGACTTGCCTAGTTAAATCAAGATTAAATAAAAACGGTGTACTTTTAAAAAAAGTATAATATATATATATATTATTTTTTTTGTTTAAATTGTCCAAATCGGTGTCCAAAAATACTGATTTCCGATTGTTATGAAATCTTGAAAATCGGCCCTAATTAATCGTCCATTCCGATTAATCGGTCGACCTCTAGTCTGAAACTGCAACTTAAAGCGGGTACAACTTCAGGGTTCACAGTAAACGTGAGCTGGAAGTTGCACAGCATCCCATAACATTTTAAACATGTTATATCATTCAGCCTACACTATCAGCCAATGTGGGGTGTTCAATGTGGGCCTACATTCCATGAGACTTTTTGGGGGGAAAAAACATGCAGCGCTTGACAATTACCTGTTTATCTACTTCTCTTTCAGACAAGGAGGTGACTGAAAATTGTTTGATGCAAGAAACCACTTTACAAAATAAATTGCATTATTATTCCCATACATTATTACAGAGAACAGACAAATGATGCTATCCTCTGCCTATTTGTATATGTGTGTGGAGGCATGTGTTGCTTCACAGTCCCCGCTGTTCCATAAGGTTCTGAACCAATTGCCATTTTCCTACATCCTTTTTTGTGGCACCTGACCACACGAGATGTAGTTGAGGTTTAGGGTTTAGTGAATGATTTGTCCCAAATACAATGCTTTGAGTAATATAAATATTTAGGGACTAACTTATTCCTTGCCACCCACTGAAACTAACTGCAACTCTTTGTTAAGTGTTAAAAGCCGCACTTAAGTCTAACAAAACAGCCCCCCTTCTCTCAGCCAATCAGTCATTTGTGTAAGTGCTGTGCTTGATGAATGTCCTTCTCTATAAGCATGCTGGAAGTTTGTCGTCAATAGGTTTACTTTCAAATAGCATTGTATCTGGTCAAACACTTTTTTCCAAAAGGTTACTACGGGTAGGTAACAGGCTGATTGGTCAGCCATTGGAGCCTGTAAAGGGGGCTTTACTATTCTTATGTAAAGGAATTACTTTTGCTTCCCTCCAGGCCAGGGGGCACACACATGCTAGTAGGCTTAAAGTGAAAATAGGGCAAATAGGAGGTGGCAATATCATCCGCTATTATCCTCAGTAATTTTCCATACAAGTTGTCAGACCCCGGTGGCTTGTCATTGTTGATAGAGAACAATCAATTCTTCACCTCTTCGACACTAACTTCACAGAATTTAAAATTACAATGCTTGAATTTCATAATTTGGTCAGATACACTTGGATGTGTAGTGTCTGCATTTGTTGCTGGCATGTCATGCCTAAATTTGCTAATCTTAACAATTTAAAAAATCATGAAAGTAATTGGCAATATCAGTTGGTTTTGCTACAAAGGAGCCATCTGATTCAATGAATGATGGGGCTGAATGTGGCTTTTTTCCAAGAATTTAAGGTGATCCAAAGCTTTTTTTTTTTATACCATCATTCATCTTTGTTTCATAGTGTAGTTTCTTCTTTTTAATCAATTTAGTCAAATGATTTCAATTTGCCAATCAGTTGTGCAGCCAGACTTATTTTCAATTCATTCTGCATCATCCCTCAACCATACCATTTTTTAAATTCAATCAACTGGGATTTAACAGTTTTTAGTCATTTTCTTAAAAGCTCTTAGGGCTAGGGGGCAGTGTTAGGAAGTTAAGATGAATGACTTGCCTAAAGTAAACTGCCTGTTACTCAGGCCCAGAAGGATATGCATATAATTGGTAGCATTGGATGGGGGGGGTCGTCACAGGCCATTTCAATGCTAGTCTATGGGAGATACAAATAAATGTTTTTCCCAAGGTGTCTAATTAGAAAAGTAGTCTTGTTGCGCACATGAATGAGATGTGCGCTCTTCATCTTCCCTATTGAACATACAATTCTCAGTCTGTATTATCTAAATAAACAATCAAATTTGAGTACCTGAGGATTAATTAGAAACATCGTTTGACTAGTTTGGACAAACTTAAACTTTTTGGATTTGTTTGTATGCATGTTGAATGAGTGGATTACTGAATCAAGCGCACCAACTATTGGGATATAAAGAAGGACTTCAACACAAACAACCATTCATTGTGTTGCTGGGACCCTTGGGATTGCAAACAGAGGACGATCTTCAAAGGTAAGTGCTTTAGTTTCGAGCTATTTTGGATTTTGCGACGCCTGTGCTGGTTTGAAAAAGTATTTTGATGTGGGGCACTGTCCTCAGATAATCACATGGTGTGCTTTTGCCGGAAAGCCTTTTTGAAATCTGACAACACGGTTGGATTAACAAGCAGTTAATCTTTTAAATGATGTAAGACACTTGTATGTTCATGAATGTTTAATATTACAATTTTGTAATTTGGCGCACTCCAGATTCACCGGATGTTGTCGATTTTGATCCCGATAACGGGATCCGTGTGCTAAGAGGTTAATGGGTACATGCTTATTAGTAACTGGAATAAGCAATTCCATAAATGTGTCGAGTGCAGTGCCTATTGGCTACGTAGCTTATTGAAGTTTGCGCTCAGCGGGACCTGAAATTTGCTCAGTGACAAAACATTGAGGGAATATTACATGTACAGTGCATTCGGAAAGTATTCAGATAACAAAATATGGAAAAATTCATGCTACATTACTTATTCTAAAATGGATTCAAAAGAATAAAGCTCATCAATCTACACACAATACCCCATAAACGACAAAGACTAATTTTTGCAAATGTATTAAATAGAAAAAAACAGAAATATTACATTTACATAAGTATTCAGACCCTTTACTCAGTACTTTGTTGAAGCACCTTTGGCAGCGATTACAGCCTCAAGTCTTATTGGGTGTGAAGCTACAAGCTTGGCACACCTGTATTTGGAGAGTTACTTCTTCCATTTAAGAATGATGGAGGCCACTGTGTTCTTAGGGACCTTCAATGCTGCAGACATTTTTTGGTACTCTTCCCCAGATCTGTGCTTCAACACAATCTGGTCTCAGAGCTCTACGGACAATTCCTTCGACCTCATGGCCTGGTTTTTGCTCTGACATGCACTGTCAACTGTGGGACCTTATATAGACAGGTGCGTGCCTTTCCAAATCATCTCCAAATCAATTGAATTTACCACAGGTGGACTCTAAATCAAGTTGTTGAAACTGCTCAATGATGATCAATGGAAACAGGATGCACCTGAGCTCAATTGAGTCTCATAGCAAAGGGTCTGAATAAATCAAACCAAAGTTTGTCACATGCGCCGAATACAACAGGTGTACACCTTACAGTGAAATGCTTACTTACAGGCTCTAACCAAGTGCAAAAAAATGTATTAGGTGAACAATAGGTAGGTAAAGAAATAAAACAGTAAAAAGACAGGCTATTTACAGTAGCGAGGCTATATACAGACACCGGTTAGTCAGGTTGATTTGAGGTAGTATGTACATGTAGATATGGTTAAAGTGACTATGCATATATGATGAACAGAGAGTAGCAGTAGCGTAAAAGAGGGGTTGGTGGGTGGGACACAATGCAGATAGCCCGGTTAGCCAATGTGCGGGAGCACTGACTGGTCGGCCCAATTGAGGTAGTATGTACATGAATGTATAGTTAAAATGACTATGCATATACGATAAACAGAGAGTAGCAGCAGCGTAAAAAGAGGGGTTGGGGGGGGTGTTTATGTAAATAAGGCACTTCCGTCTTTTATTTTTAATACATATGCAAACATGTCTAAAAATCTATTTTCGCTTTGTCATTATGGGATACTCTGTAGATTGCTGAGGATTATTTTTATTACTCTCACCTCCAGTTTTTAAAAACATGATTTAAAAGTAGGTCAAAGGTGTCAAGGCCGACGTACAGCTTTTATGAAAGGTCAGCTTATAAAACTGGCTCATAACAATCCCAACCAACGATGAGTGACTGAATCAATTATGAAATGTGCAGTAAATAGCGCAGAGTACAAATGTAAGGAACCAAAATTACCATTGAGACAATTACCAACAAAACATTCTATGATTGCACAAACTGAAACATTGTCGTTAGACATGATAATTCAATGATTTAGTGAAGACTACAATTTACTCAAGTGTGTGTACTATGGCTGGGAAATGCCAGGGAGCTCACGATACAAGTTGTGAATCTCACAATTTTATATGTATTGCGATTCGATGTTCCAACACCATATGTTTGCTGCAGAGGGACAAGAGAGCCATGTTTTGATCAGTCACTGAAATTAAAGTGCTGCTAACAAATGGGCTACCTATTTAAAAAGATGGTAACAAACTAGTTTTGGTGCAGGTACAGCAAACTAATGCAAAAATAACATTGTGATATTATCAAAACGATAGTCAAAAATAATGCACTGTACGATATCACAATCAATGACCCCACATAATCAAGTAGACCTAAGCCTAATCCTTTCATGGTTAACAGTACACCACTTACCACATTTTGCCCAACATGCTGCATAATTGCCAGACTTCAAACACATTCCTAATGAATGCACAAGAGCCACTACTTGAGGCAAATACAGTACTGTAAAGGGTAGCTAGCTAGTTGCTTCACAGGCTAGCTAAAATAATAAATTGGCAATGTAGGCCTACATTCCACCTTTTAAAGCCTGATAGTGTGGAACAATACAGGTTGAGGTACAATAACCAAAAGGTTGCCAATTCAAACATGATTTTCTCCATTACATTCTGATCACACTCTCATCATTCCATCTTTGATTTACAAGTGTTTAAGCCTTATTTAACTGTACCTGTCATTTGTGTTATCATTCCAATGCTTTGTGTATTATAAATAGCAGGAATCTCATATAGGACCATTCATGGAATAGAATGGTTGTGTGTGACCCAAATGGTTTCAGGAAATCTGCAAAGGGGTTCCAGAAACAGATCAATGGCTTTTTTTGTTTGCAGGACATAAAACGTTCTCATTCTGACTTAAATTCCCTCCGCCAGGCTTAACTGACCCGCTTAGAATTTGAAGTAGATTGTTTTGATCTTGATTATTTCAATCAATAATCAAGATCCAAACAATCACTAAGAATCTACTTCAATTCTAAGCGGGTCAGTTAAGCCTGGCGGAGGGAATTTAAGTCATAGTCAAATATAGTTGTCCCCTACTGCCTTTATTAACTAGCCTAAGTATAAGTCTGTCCGTAAAGTAAACCCGTTGTTGAGAATGAGAAGCCTTGCCAGGCAAACAAGTTTCAGTCACATCGGAGTGATGCCAATGAGAAAGAAGGCCAACTACAACAGAGCTAGAGGACAGCCTGGCCCATTGGATACTGTCACCCTGTCCTCCTAATACACAGAGACAATAGGGCACTGTTTCCCTCAGACCCACTCAAACATTCCTCCAATCCACATATCTGAGAGTAAATGAAAATATGACAAAGCCAGTTATGAGTTACTCTGTTATTCCAGAGCAATCTAATAGAAAGTTATATCAAAAAGATGGAAGGGCAGATCTTGATGAACAGCCTCTTAATCTCTGAAGACCATAGATGTGTGCATTGGGGCAGTTTGCCGTGGCTGTCAAGTGCAATTTAAAAGCAGACTTCCCACAATAAAATCAGTGAGTACCGACCATGATATATAAAATAGATGACATACATTTATTCTGGTTGTCGGGTCTTGACCTTTTCTACTGTACTTTTGGTCTGCCATAAATAATTACCAATAGGTCATGGCACCTTTGGTCTGTAGGCACATTAAAATGTCCACTTTTCTGTTACAGAGAGGGGATAACTAATGGGTCGTGTTCCGACATGGAATAGGTATTGAAAAGCAACGAAAGCGGAATCCTACCGTAGTGCACGGAGCCTATAGGGGCCCACAGTTGGTTACATGTTTCATCATCGCTCTGAAAAGGCTGCAATTTGAATTAGCCTAAAACATTTAAATAAGTAGAACGTACTGTTGCATATTTGTAGCCTTAAGTTCCAGTTGTGGAATAGGGAATACACATTGAAATATTGAGTATATTTTAAGTTTGTGGTTGTGCTGAAGATGACAATTTAACAAGCATGACAATTTGATCTAACGGTCTTGATAGCCTAGCTACTTGTTTCAGAATAGGTAGAGCATAATGGAAAAGGGCCACGTGAAACCTAGAAGTGGAGAGATCAATGAGTCGTTGGCAACAGAACAGAAGCGTTTTGTTTACTGCAACTAGCGAATACAAAATCCAAGTGTTTCTCAACCACAACTGACTTGATGAAAATCATACATTCGATAAAAATGCCAGGATAGATATTTAGAACATTTGGCTTAAATTGTGAGATGGTTGAAGTTGCACGATACCTCAAAAAATATATAACTCCAGTACTTGCTAGACTACTAGCTTTGCCTCGTAGCTAGCTTCATACAGAGGTCAAACACAAGCGAGAGAGGATAGTCTGGGCATGTACGCGCTTACCTCACAACATATAGTGAACTCGGTTCCAGCGGGATTTTCTTTGGTCTCAATAACGCACAACCGAATGATTAACTATGAGCTTTCAAATGAACGTCCAGATTCCCGTTTACTCTACTGGCAAAACGCCGACACCACACGTCACACTTAAGTATAACAACCACAGCAAAATGACTTTTGACAAACCAGGAAAATGTAGACGTAGCACGCATGTTTTCATATGGTAGCCAATCAGACGACCGTTCAGGGCAAGCAGTTCCGTCGTCACTAGTTACCACAGCCACAAAGTCATAACCCCCCCCCCCCCATTTCTACAATATGATTTAAACCTAACATTTAAATTAAGACCAAAAAGTCATATTTTGTTTTCACGATTTTGTGGCTGTGGTAACTAGTAGAAACCCCCCCCCGCCACATGGCAGCTCGAACGATGACGCATATTTTGTTTTCACGATTTTGTGGCTGTGGTAACTAGTAGAAACCCCCGCCACATGGCAGCTCGAACGATGACGCGATGTCGTACAATGTCGACATGTTATAAACCTACATAACATCGTATAACATCTGTGAATTTCATGTTACCATCAAAAAACAAACATGTGTACGTTTTCATTTACAGATATTCTCAATGTGTGTATTTTAGAGGTGAACTCTTACCTGTAGCCACATTACATGTTAATGATCAAAAGCATACTGTAAATTAAAAATCAATGTTGGGGCTCCCAGTCTAAGGCACTGCGTCTCAGTACTAGAGGCGTCACTACAGACCCTGGTTCGATTCCCGCCTGTATCACAACCAGCCGCAATTGTGAGTCCCATAGGGCAGCGCACAATTGGCCCAGCGTCTTCCGGGTTAGGGTTTAGCTGGGTAGACCGTCATTGTTAATAAGAATTTGTTCTTAACAGACTTGCCTAGTTAAATAAAGGGTAAATAAAAAATTATCAAACAGAATAATTTGATGTACTAAAACTATTGTTTGAGGAAACGAGCATTCTTTACCTAAATCAGTTCTGAGATTACATGTATATATTGGGATGTTGTAGTGTCCTCTGGAGGATAAAAGTGGTACTTTATGAAGTACTTTGAGCACAAAAGGCATGTAAACTCAGCAGGGGCAGCTATATCAAGATTGTCAATGTATGATGTCTTATCCAGAAGTCACAGACATGGCTGCAGTTGTTCTGCTTTCTTTGGTCTGTTCCAGTATTCCTGTATTGGGCTGCTGGACACATCTGGTCTGGTGGAACCAGCCTTATTGCTGCATTCACCATTCTATTTCAGTGAACAGAGCAATCAGGCTGGTTCTAACAGTCTAGCTAAACAACATACCACAGGGCACTTGGGGTGAGGAATCTCACAACCTCTAGCAAATTCTACATTAGCTGTAGAATTTAGGAAATAAATTAGGAAAACAGGATATGGTCACTTCAGTCACTCAAGAATAAACCACAAGAACACTATTAGATTGCTGTGAACAGAGGAACATCCACTATACAGGATAATATATTCATATAGATTAAAAATCAAATTGGGACAGCAGGGAAACATACAAATAAAACAGCAATCTTTTTTTCCCAGGCCTAACAGTCCATTAAGTGAAATAAGCACTGTATTTTGGTCTCCACAAATAAAACAATAACAATATGTCCATATTAATAAACATTGCACAGAAAGACACACACACACTAACCTTTACATAAAAACCTTGATACTACAAGCGATGAAGATGGGAAACAGAGACACTGCATAAGACCAAAATAACCTCTGCCTGCTTTGACTAACCAACAGAGTGAATATGCTTTATATTTTACTGGACAAAGGTATACCTATTTGAATCATATACACATCTGTTGATTATACTTATAGAGAAAATAAACTTGTGGGTATAGCATTAAAGTTATGAGCAGGCAGGCCAAGAGGTTTGCACCATGCATGGGTGTAGTAGATGTGTCAATGAAACACGTATCAACTGATGGCAGTGCAATGAGAGTGTCTCAGTGTTTCCTTAGTTTAATAAGGGGTTGTTATGAGCGGGTTTAACCAGCAAAACGGTAATTGACATGGATCTCTGGCTTGATGTCACACACCATCTTAAGCAGGTTGCCCAGCACCCCTTCCCGGTTCTGCTGGTAGCTGGTCTGGATGCTACCCATCTTGCCCACAGTCTCTTTGTCCACCTCTACAGCAGAGTTACCATGGGATCCAAGAGCCTAATGGAAAAATGGAAGAATGGCCACCTTACAAGACAAATCACTTCAAACATACAGTAAGTATTAAATAAGTTATTATATGGCCAGTGTTAAGGTCTTATCAATTTAGCTACCAACTACAGTGCCTTATGATTAGGAAAATATGACTCATGTTTCCCATTTGCAAATTAAAACGGTCCCCCCAGTGTCTCACCGCAGCCTCCTTGGTCTTAAAATCCTTCTCCCTCTGCATACGGTACTGCTCAATCTCCGCCTGGGCTTCCTCCTTGGCCTGCTTCAGCCGACGGTTCTTACCTGATCAAACAGAAGAAACAATATGCACTTAGGCCTAGTAAGTGAAATAAACATTGATTCAATTCTCCATTCAATCAAGTTTTCCCAACTACGCAGTTTGTTGTGTGGTTCCTGACAAAATAGGAAGTGAAATCCTATTGTTTCATAGGGAAATGAGACTTAGTGAAAGAATTGTGAGGAAAGAAGCAAGTAGCCTACTGTCAAGACAGATTTTAAGTCTAGACCTAGTCTGGGGCTAAAAACCATGTTCAGTGGAGAATATCCATTTAAGTGTTTAGTCCAGAGGTAGCCTAATCTGGGTCTGGGAAACCAACCGTTGGAGTTAGACTGAAGGGTAAAGGATACATTTAGATATCAATTTTCCCTTTAAGACAGAGGCAACATTTTTTTTAAACGAGCTCCGACAGGGAAACAAAATCATTTTGAATGGTCACCCAACTCGGAATTCCAAGTAAGGAACTGGGGCCTCTTTCTAAAGTTCCGACCTGAAGGTTACTGACGAGTTCACGGTTGTCTTAAACGCCATTAAATCTATACAGGAAGTTTGTCCGAACCTAATAGCGCAGCGGGTCGGATCTGCTGGCTAGGTAGCTAGTCATCTTGGATTGAAGGCCTTGCCATCTTCACACTTTGCAGATAGGAATAAATATATATGTTGGCTGTCAAATCTGAGGTTTATTACAGTAGCTGTTATAGTTAAAATTTTACTTATGCCATTAAAACTAGTTATCTTCCAGAAACTTTGTTAGCCAATCAAGCTAACGTTAGCTAGCTTAGTTTATCTACGCCGCTGAATGACAGCAGATTTTAACTTACGTTTGCGGGCTTCTGCTACTTTTTCTGCAGCACGTTTTTCAGCTTGCAAAAGCTGCTGGATACCCTGGGACTGGCTTGCCATTGTTTAGTTCGGAGAGATAGACGAACAAGAATATGTGGTTCCTCCAGCTGCTGGTCTGTGTTTGCAGCGAAGGTTGGTGAATTTACTGCAGTCAGCTGACAGCGCGTCACAGATAGAAGGGATAACCCTGACACGTCCAGTCGCGTGGAGTGCGAGACGGTGAAACTGGGCCGACATTCTGCACAGTTTCTCATCGATGAAACTGGGCCGACATTCTGCACAGTTTCTCATCGATGAAACAACTGATCTCAATACATTTTTATTTCCTCAAAACTAGATTGCCACGAACAGCGCAATAAGTTTTATAGACTTGACGCTTTGCCAAAGTTCCCCCAAAAATTGCGATGTTAAGACGGCGTGGAGGTTGAATTGAGTTTGTGCACACACGCACTTCAGAGGAAGCGTCCCCTAACGGAAATATATATATTTTTAAACATTTATTTTATTTTATTAACTACAAACCAATACATAAAGCGCATGAGGGAACACAAGCATACATAGATTACAAACAATGGACAATCGAGCTAGGGGGTACAATATCACATTACAATTACACAAGGACCTTAAGGGACATACATATACTTACAATTCTAACAGCTTTTTTGTTCGTAGAGCATTTAACCGTATTAAAATACAGTTCATTTTCTTTTTGTAGGCTACGAAAATGTGGTTTTCTGTTTGTAAATTTACATTTGTGTATATGAAATTTGGCCAAAAGAATAAATGAAATTAATTACATAAAAATGCTTCAGCTTATTTCTATTGTATGTAAAGAATCCAAACAGTACATCTCTCCACAATAGTGTAAAATCTTCATAAATGTGTTCAATTATAAACCAACTGATGTCTTGCCACAGTTATCTTACAATGCCAAAAAAGATGCAACACTGTTTCTGGGTGGTCATTACAAAAGGAGCAATTTCAGTTGATGTTTTCCTTAAACCTCTTCGTATAGTGGTTGGCAGGATAATATTTATGAATAATTTTAAAGGAAACTTCCTTAATTTTGTTAACAAGTAGGTATGTGTGTGGCAACATCCAAACTTTTTTCCAACAGATATTATCAATAAATCCATTCAAATAAGGCATGACATACAACATCCTACTGAAACAAGGTTGGTATCACTCTGTTGTTGAATGGACCAAAAGAGAAACAAATCTTTCCTACTGATGAGTCAACAGGGTCAATAGAAGGTAGGCTCTGAGGGTCAGGTCTTGACACGTTCCTGAATAACATAGCAACACCTGAGGGAATGGCATCTAAAACAATTGCAAAATCTTTAGGTGTTACAGGGACCTTGTAAAGAGATAATAATTCTTTATAACTGAGTAAAAGACCCTCTGCATTTACCAGTTGGTTGACCAATAGGATATTATTTTGGGAACTAATATTCTAAAAACAAATGAGTATTTTTATACAATATATCCCGATTATTCCATCTATAATATCTGTGTGGAGAAAAATTGTGTTTATAAATTAAGGACCATGACAAGAAAACCTGCTGATGAAAAAGCAGAAAGTTTCACGGGAACTTTCTTAATATTATAATTGCAAAACAACATGAAGTTAAGGCCACCAAAAGTAGAGAAGACATGTTGAGGAATAAAATTCCAGATAGAAGTGGGTCTTCTTAGGAATTGTTTTATCCAATTGATCTTAAAAGTATTATTTAAAGTAGAAAAGTCCAGAAAATTCAGTCCACCATTCTCATAAGTGTTCATTACAACAGTTTTCCTAATGTAATGGGTACGGTTTCTCCAAAGAAAGTTGAAACGCATCTGGTCTATCTCCTTGATTATTTTACTGTCAAGATATAAAGATAGAGCACCATATGTTAGTCTAGAGATACCTTCGGCCTTGGTTATTAGGACTCCACCTTTTAAAGATAAGTCCCTCTGTTGCCATTGATTTAGCTTTTTCTGAGTTTTTTTTAATAAGAGGGTTAAAATTTAGTAAGCCTCTAGACTTCTGATCCTTTGTAATGGTTATGCCTAAATATATAAGTTCTTCTTTTACTGGAATACCATAATATGAAGGTGTCACACAATCTTTGACAGCTATGAGGTCACATTTATTCATGTTAAGATATAGACCAGACGCTTTGGAAAAGGATTGTATCACATTGATCGATATGGGAATTTGGTAAGCGTCTTTCAGAAAAAGTGTAGTATCATCAGCCAGCTGGCTTCCAATAATTTCTTTACCAGCTATGGAAATACCTTGTACAGGACTATTATTTAAAGAATTTGCAAGAAGTTGGGTGATTAATAAAAACAGGTACGGAGAGATAGGACAACCTTGCCTAATTCCTCTCTTTAACTCAAATCTAGGTGAGGTGCCATATTTAATTTTGATAGAGCTGTTACCATTTGCATAGAGAGTCTTAATAGCTTTACAGAAAAAATCCCCAAAGCCAAGTCTCTCAAGGGAGTGGAAGAGAAACTGATGCTCTACTGTGTCAAATGCTTTATAAAAACCTACAAATAATATGAAGATATCCTCAGTTATTAGGTCTGAGTAGTCAAGTATGTCTAATACTAGTCTGACATTGTTAGAAATATGTCTGTTCCTCATGAAGCCAGACTGTGTTTCATCAATGATTGCATCCAAGACTTCTTTAATTATTTTTGCAAGTAGTAAGGCTAATATCTTATAGTCATTATTAAGAAGACAAATTGGATTAGGTATTAGGTATTAGTGTTATTAACCCCTGACTCATTGTAGGAGGGAGAACATTGTTTTTAATACTCTCTAAAAAGACTTCAAATAGGAAGGGAGCTACTTGTTCAGAAAATAATTTGTAAAATTCTGATTTAATTCCATCAACACCTGGGGATTTATTGTTCTTTAGATGTTTGATATACTCTATAATCTCTTCAACTTTGATGGGTTCATCACACTGTTTAGATTCTATATCACTGATAGAGTGAACATTATTCAGTGAGTTAAAAAACATATCTGTGGATTCCTGACTGTACGTAGAGCTATACAATTTTCTGTAAAAATTGCTACAGTATTTAGCGATTAATTTTTGGTCATCTGTAATAACACCATCAATGTTTAACTTATGGATAGTGTTATTTTTAGAGTGAAATTTCTCAAGTCTAAAGAAATAGGATGAATTATGTTCTCCCTTCTCAATCCATTTTAAATATTTTGATATCAATGTAAATAGCCCTATGGTCTGTGAGGGGAGTAGTACAAATATTTGTAGTAACACACTCACTATCAATACATTTGAATATAAGCCAAAAATCTATTCTGGATTGTCTGGAACCTGTTTTGTTACTCCAAGTAAATGATCTGTCGGCCGGAAACCTCTCTCTCCATAAGATCAAACTTTTCCATAAAAAGTATTAAACCCAAATTCTGATTGGTTGGCCTAGCTGGGGGCCATCTATCAGTTGAATTATCTATAGTAATGGTAGAGTCCCCTCCTATCAATAATAACGAATTGGGAAATTTAGATAATCAATAAAGTATATTTTTCTCTATAGATTCAAGCAGCTCATCATTCTCATGTTTGGAGTTGTACCTGTAGAAGTTTACAGTAATGAGCGTAATGTCATTGTAACTCATCATTCTCCTGTTTGGTGTTGTACCCGTAGAAGTTTACAGTAATGAGCGTAATGTCATTGTAACTGATCACAAGACAAATAAAGTGACCAAAGGGGTCACATTCCAAGTGTAGAATATTACCACCAAAGGTATTTTTCATTGTAGTGACACCAGCGGAGCGTTCAGATCCATGGGAAACCCAAATATCGTTGCCCCACTGTGACCTCCAGAAGTTGGCATCAGCCGAAATTGAGTAAGACTCTTGAAAAAAGCAAAAATCTGTTCGAAATTGTTTAGAAAATAAAAATAAGGCATTGCGCTTCACATTGTTTCGTAACCCCCTAGGATTAAGAGAAACTATAGACAAAGACAAAACAACAAAGATTATATAAAAGTATAAACTGTAGTAGGATGAGTCAAAGACTTAGGAGCAGTGAACGTAAACGATAAGGAACCGAGATCTGCACCATTTAAGTCAATTTAAAGTGAAAATAGCTTATTCCATAACCTTTGAGCTAGATGTTATCTGGCTTTGAAATTCAACCCAACTGAAAATTATGTTCAAGACCAAACCAAGGGTTCTTGTAGTAAGAGAGACTAAAAACCCTCTTTAGTGTAATCAGGAACTATTCTGAGAAATAAAATAACAAATAATAATTTAAATAAAAGGGTACGTACTATTTTAAGCGCATATGAAAACTGATCATAAAATAATTGAATAAAAAATGTTTTACATAAGACCTTCCTAAGACCTTTTTTGGAAATAAGTATTAATAACTAAATAGAGCAATAACCGTGTAAAATCAGAGCAGACCTGTATGCCCTTTAAAACAGTATCTTAGTTACTGTATACATTTAAAAAAAATACAGCTTTCATTCTTCTTCGTAAGTTTGTAAACAAATAGATCTTCTGGTCATACAAGAACAAACTCATAAATTGAAATACCTGAGTATTCCTGAAAAATAGTCACCTGATGTTTGTTAGGTAAACAACATAAGGAAAATGAGAATACCATGGCTGAAACAATCAACCTGTTCCTTCTAGTGAGATTTTAGGGAGGAATATGGATTTCTAAACCTTTGATGAAGCCTCGTCCTCCGACGAAGTAAGCAGCCTTTCCCTCATTTCGTGCTATCTTGATCGTTGGCCACAACTTGTTCCTTCTTCTTTAGTCCTCCGGGCTAAGATGCTCGGCGAAACGCATACCATGGCTCTGAAGGAATGCATTCTTTCCAGTGTCATGACGTTGGCCTGGGGGGTAGGTTTATGACAGTCATAAATACCTCTTCCCCCCTTTTTCCTCTCTCTACCCTACTGAGGTTACATTTGCAAAACCCTTGGTTAACATAGAGATTCTGGGAACATCAGAAGGTGGGGGGAAATTAACTATATTCTGGCAATCCGATCAATTGAACATATGCGGTGGTACTTAATGAATATGATGTCAGTTCGGTTGTCATCTGAGACATTCTCATCAATGATAAGATGACATAAACTCTACAGTGGAAAGTCTACACATCAGAGTTATCGGATTCACATGGAATTGTTGTTCAATCCAAATGTTTGAATATGAAATTATTCGTGATGGGATGAAATGTGATTTTAGCTTCTAAAATGTGAGATTTGGGTTTTCATAAAATAGGGCTGCTCAATCAGTGGCCCACCCCTGTGAAGGGACATGGCCTATAAAACTTTTCGAACATGCCCTCCTCTCCCTTCCTATATAAGTCCTTGACGACAATATAACTTCCTGTTCCGAGGACTTGAGGATGACGGTCCTATGTCAGAATGGTTCAGATAATAACTACAGAACGAAGCCAACATCAGCGTGAGCTTTGGTTGCGAATGGTATGAACTTTGAACTCTTATTCACTACAGAAGTGATACCTCCTAGCAGTTGAGTTAGCAACAGCAGATGCAAATGAGTGTTAGGAAGGAACAGACAGAGTATCCCGTTTATCAGCCAACGACGTTACTACAACGTTTCTCAAATTGACAACCTGAGACATTCTTCAAAGGACTCGGTTGGGTAACACGGCCTTCCATTCTACCACCAACCTACCAAAGCGCAGCTCAGAGTAAATATTTATTGCATTTTCCTTTCCAAATGGGGGGTAATTTAGAATGCACAAGATACTGTATTTACGATAGCACAGCTTCTTCCCTTTGTTCCTCAGTCTTCCCGCTCTTTCACTCAAACCCAGCCCCTTTTCTTTTGTGTAACCAGCTGTCATATCTGTTCTGCCCGCTAGGGACATTTTCCTTTATGACGTAATTTTTAATCAAGTTATGATTTAATTATGTGTATGTGTAATTATGTGTGATTAGTTAGGTATTTAGTAAATACATGATTAAACCCAATTTTGTATTGCTGATTCAAATTGTTAGCCAGGGTTCGTGCAGATAACCAAGAATTTACAACTTTCAGATGAGACTGAATTAAGATGGCGATTAATATTGACTGCTATTGATGTAAAATATTACTAGATCTTTAAGAGTTTATTCGGAAGATAACAGCTCTATAAATATTATTTAGTGGTGCCCGACTCTCTAGTTAATTACATTTACATGATTAGCTCAATCAGGTAATATTAATTATAGAGAAATTATTTTATAGAATAGCATGTCATATCACTTCATCTGGCATAGCCAAAGACACGACACCAGACAGCATCCCTGTAGAATCTGGCAGTGAAGAGGATGATGATACCCCTAGGTCTTGAATCGTTTTGCTGTTGCTTCTTGCCGAGGCGATGCACAACGTCGATGGTATCACCAACTTTGTTCTTCTCTGCAGGCAAAACTTCTTGGCATATACGGATACCCTCTCCTCGCACATCTTCATTCTCCACCTCTGGCAAGCCGTAGTCTCAGGTTTCATTTTCTTGTGTATTGTTCCAGATCAGTGAGACGTCTATGGTAGACATTGTTATTCTTTCCCACCCTTTTTTCAACTTTTGCCACTCTCGTTTTCACATCCTTGATTTCACCACTGCAAACTTCAGTCTTTTTCAAGCCTTCGATAACCATGGTGTTCGCGCCTACCATTTTCTCAATGGCGTCACACCTGGAGTTGATGAGTAAGGAGAGGGTAGCCACGATGTCAGAGTTCATGTTGGGTTTTGTAGGGTGGAGGTTTGCACGGAGTAACCGGTAAAGAGGGGAATTCGTCATCTTCAGCATTCGAAAGCATGATATTATCCATAGGCCAAGCGTAGTTATGGCAGTTGTCTAAAAGCACGTTTCTCTCTTGTTGATTAGCAATAGAACGGCTAACTTCTTCCTTTCTTTTTTTGTCACGACTTTGCATGGACATGCCAAAATAAATTATCCAATTATTATTTCCAATCACAGGAAAGGTCTTATATCTTGAACAAATAAAAATAGTAATGACTGTAAACTTGTTTTTTTCCCCCACAATCTTTCTGAAGTCTAAACTGAGTAGCAGTAGTAGCCTCCCACACTCATAACACACACACATTCAATGTTTCACTTAACTTGCTTTAGCATAATATTTTTAACAAGAATTTAAGCTTTCTGCCAATATCAGATATGTCTTTGTCCTGGGAAATGTTCTTGTTACTTACAACCTCATGCTAATCGCATTAGCCTACGTTAGCTCAGCCGTCCCGTAGACGGGACACCGATCCTGAATTCTCATTTACAATGACGCCTACCCCGGCCAAACCCTAACGACGCTGTGCCAATTGTGTGCCGCCCTATGGGACTCCCAATCAGGCCGGTTGCAGAGGTGGAACAAGTACTCAATTGTTATACTTGAGTAAAAGTAAAGATACCTTAATATAAAATTACTTGAGTGAAAATAACCCAGTAAAATACTACTTGAGTAAAAGTCTAACAGTATCATATTTACAGTGGCGAACAAAGTACTAAATTGTCATACTTGAGTAAAATCAAAATCAAATTCCTTATTGGCAATTTCCTTTTTTTTGACAGCTAGGGGCAACTACAACACTCAGACATAATTCACAAAGGAAGCATTTATGTTTAATGAGTCCACCAGATCAGTAGCAGTAGGGATGACAAGAGACGCTATCTTGATAAGTGTGTGAATTGGACCTTTTTCCTGTACTGCTAAGCATTCAAATTGTAACTAGTACTTTTGGGTGTCAGGGAAAATGTATGGAGTAAAAAGTACATTATTTTCTTTGGGAATATAGTGAAGTAAAAATAGTCTAAATATGAATTGTAAAGTACAGATACACCAAAAAACTACTCAAGTAGTACTTTAAAGTATTTTTACTTAAGGACGTTACACCACTGGCCGGTTGTGATACAGCCTGGAATTTAACCGGGGTCTGTAGTGACGCCTCCAGCACTGAGATGCAGTTCCTTAGACCGCTGCGCCACTCGGGAGTCCAACATGGCTCAGACCAGTGCCAGTGGTGCTCAAGCCAGGAAACAAAGGGATCCATTCCCATTACAAGAGACGAACATAACTTCATGATGGACATAACTTCAATTTCTTTGACTAATAACAATAATTTGAGCTGTATAATGGAAACAATGGTCCCAAAACTGCTAATTTCAATTTAAATCAAGCACACCTAAAAATATTTTCAGGTGACCTATATCTGATAATAAGAGCAAATAGAGCTCCAACAGGGATCAAGTGGTGTAACATTAAGACAGACTGGAGAAATGTTTGCAAAACTTCTCACTTCAGGGCCTTTGTCTGTGTCACAGGCTTTGACAATCAGCTTGCCAGAAAACATGCAAATGATCAATACCACACAATGATATGAGTTTGTAAAACATTAGGTGGATGCTCTGCTCAACATGAGAAATTTTGATTCAAAGGTACAAAACAGTTCATATTTACGTTGTATTCGGAAAGTATTACCCTTCCCTTTTCCACATTTTGTTACGTTACAGCTTTATTGTAGAATGTATTAAATACATTTTCCCTCATCGATCTACACACAATACCCCATAATGACAAACCGAAAACAGGTTTATAAAACGTTTTAAATAAAAAACATAAAGACCTTATTTACATAAATCTTCAGACCTATGCTGTGTTCATGTGCTAGTTGGAACTTTAGACTTGCTAACAGTTTGTGGTTATATATGTGACGCGTTCATGGATTCAGCAAGTCGGACATTTCCTTGTTCCGACAACATGTGAAGGCGGCACTACGTCTGAGCTAAGGCCCCACGTTTTAACCACGCCCACCATTTGACGCAGTAACCAGACGATTTCCTCTTTCGCCATTTTTTGTGAGCGGATTACATCAGACCACTAGCGGTGTGCCTGTGGATGGGTCAATTGGACGTACACGACTCTTAAATGAAGGTACTTTTTTTTGTTGCTCTTACTTGTAAGCGATTAAGTTCAAATTACTTTTATGTTGTGAGTGGTTGATCTTATAATAGCGTGGCATAAAATGACCTTGATCTCGAGTGATTCGACACATTCGCAGTCACACTGGACTTGGGCTGGAAGTGACAGCTAGTAAATTAGCAAGCTAACGATGATGCTGCTAACTACTACTAGTTAACTTACCATACTGTCAGATACGCAAGTTAATGAACGATGTAGTGAGAGATGTCAGCTATAGCTGACAGCTACGTAATGGTGGTCACAGCTAGTTAGCTAGAGTTTGCTATTTGTATTGTTTACTAGTTACTGTAGCTAACGTTATCTCCTTTGCTAGCTAGCTATGTTATTCGTCTTGCCTAGTCATAACTCATAAAGCTAAGGTTAGCCAAGCGGTGGGTGTGTTCTTTCTGTCAGTCTTGTTTTGAAACATGTTAATTAACAGGGTTAGGGAGTTCGTTTTTTAAAGGTAAGTCACTCAGTGACCAAGGTGTGTGTGTGTGTGTGTGTGTGTGTGTGTGTGTGTGTGTGTGTGTGTGTGTGTGTGTGTGTGTGTGTGTGTGTGAGAGGAGAGAGAGAGTGACCATGTTACTTTTTGCGGTGCTTCCCCAGTGACCCCAGCCAGGTGTTAACCCGGTGTGTATCCACCATGTTGAATGGGGTGTTCAGGCTGCATGGCCTGATGGTGGCGTCTCACCCCTGGGAGGTGATTGTGGGTACCATTGCCCTGACTGTCTGTCTCATGTCCATGAACAACCTGGCCACTAGCGACCAGATCTGCAGCTGGAGCAATGGCTGTCCCAAACTACAGGAGGTGAGCTGGCCTGGCACACAATAGAAAGTGGACCCTCTTGGACAATTATTACATTTTATTCTATTCTACCAAGATTAGTGTTGCATCTTAAAGCTGCTGTGACACCACCACAGCAAAGACATCAGTCATGTTTGGAAAGAATATTAAATAGAATGCTTTCTCCTTCTACAGAGAATCCTAAACAGTGATGTAATCATTTTAACGGTGACACGCTGCATGGCCATCGTGTACATCTACTTTCAGTTCCAGAACCTTCGCCAGCTGGGCTCCAAGTACATCCTTGGTAAGTCTCATTTCACAAGAACTGTAACAATACAAACATCTATTGTCTTGTGTACATTCACATGTAACTAACACCCACCTGATGATGTATGTTGTGATTGTTAATATGTAATGGTCTGTTCTGTGTTGCCTCTAGGTATAGCGGGTTTTTTCACAGTATTCTCCAGCTTTGTCTTCAGCACTGTGGTCATTCACTTCCTGGGGAAAGAGTTGACAGGCCTAAAGTAAGCATCCTCTTACTTGACTCGCCTAACCGTCTTTGAGAATAACTTTTCCAGATGTGAGATGTGCAACACTTCACAATATTCTGGCCTATTTTATTTTGTTATATTACATAATGTTTTTTACTATAAAATAGTGATGTACCGATATGATACATTTTTGGCCGATACCGATATCTGATATTTTCCTCTGCAAAAGAAAAGATAGTGTCCTTTTAAGAATTCTAGTACAGTTTAATAGTTAACCCACACGGACACAGCGGTCTAAGGCACGGTATCTCAGTGCAAGAGGCGTCACTACAGTCCTTGGTTCGAATCAAGGCTGTATCACATCCGGCCGTGATTGGGAGTCCCATAGGGCGGTGCACAATTGACCCAGCGTTGTCCGGGTTTGGCCAGGGTAGGGCATCATTATAAATAAAAAAAAATTTCTTAACTGACATGCCTAGTTAAATAAAGGTTACACACACCACACTGACCAAAAAATGATTTTGTTGGCATTTACGTATGTTCCCATTACTAGTAAAACATAATCAAAACCTATTTCTTTCACTTAATTGCTGTGCTGTTTCGTTGTTCAGTTTCTTTCTCAACCAGGATTTCTATGGAACGCCGTTTGGGTCTTTGCGTGTCAAAAAATAAAACAATGACCAGTAGAAAACATTTATTTGTTATTTTTGTAAAAAATAAGCTTGTTGACCAATCAGGACCTAAATATGACTGCACGTTTCATAATAATTTAACGAGTTAATACATTTTTTAGATTGTGTAATCAATATCACTTGTATGTCATAACTATTAATCGATACGTATGCTATGATGCTGGTAAAGTTGTCTCGCGCACCTACAGTGCTGGTCGTGTGTGTGTGTGTGTGTGTGTGTGTGTGTGTGTGTGTGTGTGTATATGTATACTGCTCCAAAAATAAAGGGAACACTAAAATAACACATCCTAGATCTGAATGAATGAAATATTCTTATTAAATACTTTTTTCTTTACATAGTTGAATGTGCTGACAACAAAATCACACACAAATTATCAATGGAAATCAAATTTATCAACCCATGGAGGTCTGGATTTGGAGTCACACTCAAAATTAAAGTGGAAAACCACACTACAGGCTGATCCAACTTTGATGTAATGTCCTTAAAACAAGTCAAAATGAGGCTCAGTAGTGTGTGTGGCCTCCACGTGCCTGTATGACCTCCCTACAACGCCTGGGCATGCTCCTGATGAGGTGGCGGATGGTCTCCTGAGGGATCTCCTCCCAGACCTGGACTAAAGCATGCGCCAACTCCTGGACAGTCTGTGGTGCAACGTGGCATTGGTGGATGGAGCGAGACATGATGTCCCAGATATGCTCAATTGGATTCAGGTCTGGGGAACGGGCGGGCCAGTCCAGGGCATCAATGCCTTCCTCTTGCAGGAACCGCTGACACACTCCAGCCACATGAGGTCTAGCATTGTCTTGCATTAGGAGGAACCCAGGGCCAACCGCACCAGCATATGGTCTCACAAGGGGTCTGAGGATCTCATCTCGGTACCTAATGGCAGTCAGGCTACCTCTGGCGAGCACATGGAGGGCTGTGCGGCCCCCCAAAGAAATGCCACCCCACACCATGACTGACCCACCGCCAAACTGGTCATGCTGGAGGATGTTGCAGGCAGTATAACGTTCTCCACGGCGTCTCCAGACTGTCACGTCTGTCACGTGCTCAGTGTGAACCTGTTTTCATCTGTGAAGAGCACAGGGCGCCAGTGGCGTATTTGCCAATCTTGGTGTTCTCTGGCAAATGCCAAACGTCCTGCACGGTGTTGGGCTGTAAGCCCAACCCCCACCTGTGGATGTCGGGCCCTCATACCACCCTCATGGAGTCTGTTTCTGACCGTTTGAGCAGACACATTTGTGGCCTGCTAGAGGTCATTTTGCAGGGCTCTGGCAGTGCTCCTCCTGCTCCTCCTTGCACAAAGGCGGAGGTAGCGGTCCTTCTGCTGGGTTGTTGCCCTCCTACGGCCTCCTCCACCCCTCCTGATGTACTGGCCTGTCTCCTGGTAGCGCCTCCATGCTCTGGACACTACGCTGACAGACACAGCAAACCTTCTTGCCACAGCTCGCATTGATGTCCCATCCTGTATGAGCTGCACTAGCTGAGCCACTTGTGTGGGTTGTAGACTCAGTCTCATGCTACCACTAGAGTGAAAGCACCGCCAGCATTCAAAAGTGACCAAAACATCAGCCAGGAAGCATAGGAACTGAGAAGTGGTCTGTGGTCACCACCTGCAGAACCACTCCTTTATTGGGGGTGTCTTGCTAATTGCCTATAATTTCCACCTGTTGTCTATTCCATTTGCACAACAGCATGTGAAATATATTGTCAATCAGTGTTGCTTCCTAAGTGGACAGTTTGATTTCACAGAAGTGTGATTGACTTGGAGTTACATTGTGTTGTTTAAGTGTTCCCTTTATTTTTTTGAGCAGTGTATATATTTGCTAGCTCATGGATGCAAACATCTGTTTCAGTAGCTATATTTAGCTAGCTAACATTTAAAATAACTCTAATTTATAAGACAGTTTTTAGTTGATTAATTGTGCTCGGACCCATCTATGTGAAGCTAGCCACAATAAGGATTAGCCACAATAGTGGACTTTGCGGTTAGCCTTCATAATAAATGTATTGCATAATTCGGCTATTTGTATTCATTTGCATTACTGTCAATTACACTTTTATTTTGAAGGCAAACCGCAAATTCCTCTATTGTGCCTAATCCTTATTGTGGCTAGCTTCACAACACAACCAATTCCGGTCGAGCCTCACTAGCCAGATGAAGTTACCTGGATGCTCTCACGTTAGCTTTGGGCAACAGGATTAATTAGATGGCTAGCCATTTATTTTCATGAACTGAAGTGGCAACCTAGCAAATACTTACACGGATTCCTAAATCATTGCTAAGAATAATGAAAATTGGTGCAGTTTCTACTGGTCATTGTTTTCAGGCTGGTTGTATTGGTGCTAGCTAGGCACCAAGCTAAAGCTAGCTACCCCAGAAGTTGCTTTCAAACAAATCTTTTTTGACATGTAAAGACTCAAACGGCGTTCCATAGTATGTATGTCTTGAAGCTAATAGCAGCGACGCTATTACTGTGTAACTCCCGTAGGGCAACATCTGAAAAATAGCTCACATGGTAGTTAGTGTGTACTGGTGCTCGACCAGTCGACGAAAGCCAATATCACGGGCAATTAATTTCATTATATTGGCTTTAATGGATTTAGCATTTTGAGTTATCGCGCTGAAAATATCCTACTCTTTCAAATGACTGCTTGATCCACACAGCAGACTTTGTGGGCTAGGTTATGAATGCTGTGTTGCACGTGGAGCACAATACTTTACATGGCGTCATTACGGCATGTGTATACCTGTATAACGTAGGTACGTCAGCTTTGATATCGGTTTTGCACATTGGCATTAAACTAAACATGGGCCGATACCGATGTTTGCATTTTTAGCAAATATCGTCCGATTCCGATATGTTCACCGATTTTTATATCGTGCATCCCTACTATAAAATTGGTGTGTCATGCCTGGTAAGTGCTCAGGAAATGAGTGTGTCTTGTCTGCTAAATTAACAAAACAAGGCTATTCCATAGGCTTCTATAAGAAAGCTCCACTGCTGAGGTTACTACCTTTTTGGAGATTGTTTTACAATATATAATATAACCAGTTGATTTTAAGGTTTCAGTAAATTGATCTTAAATGGCACTTGTTTTTATTGATATTGTTGGGCAATTAGGATTTATTTGTAATAGTTATTATAAATGAGCCATTATTGCGCACTGTTGGCATATACACTAAACAAAAATATAAATGCAACATGTAAAGTGCTGGCTCCATGTTTCATGAGCTGAAATAAAAGATCCCAGGAAGGTGTATTTCTCTCAAATGTTGTTCACAAATTTGTTTACATCCCTGTTGGTGAGCATTTATCCTTTGCCAAGATAAGACAGCCACCTGACAGGTGTGGCATATCAAGAAGCTGATTAAAATGGCATGATCATTACACAGGTGCACCTTGTGCTGGGGACAATAACAGGCCACTCTAAAATGTGCAGTTTGTGACACAAAACATAATGCCACAGATGTCTCAAGGTTTGATTGAGCATGCAATTGACATGCTGACTGCAGGAATGTCCAGCAGGGCTGTTGCCAGAGAATTTAATATTAATGTCTCTACCATAAACTGCCTCCAACATCATTTTAGCAAATTTGGTGCTGGTAGGGTTATGGTATGGGCAGGCATAAGCTACGGATAATGAACACAATTGCATTTTATCGATCTCAGTTTGAATGCCAAAAGTAACATGACGAGATCCTGATATCCGTTTTGAGGGCCTTTTTTAAAGGTATGTGACCAACCGATGCATATCTTTATTCCCAGGCATGTGTAATCCATAGATTAGGGCCTAATTAATTAAATTAAATTGACTGGTTTCCTCAAATGAACTGACTCCGTAAAATCAATTAAATTATGGCAGGTTGCGTTTATAGTTTTGTTCAGAATATATACATGCGCACCCATTTTTTTCACAGTGTGGGCATTGTTCTAAAAATACCCGATTATTATTATTATTTTTTGAGTACTCTGAAAAAAAGTAAAGTGAGTACTTGAACAGTCAAATCCCAGTCCTTAAACTTGTCTTACATGTTATCCAGAACTTCTTTTTGAAATGTAACTGTGTTTTCTCTCCTCAGTGAAGCTCTGCCATTCTTCCTGCTCCTCATTGACCTATCCAAGGCCTGTACCCTGGCCAAGTTTGCCCTTAGCTCCAACTCACAGGTAAGCAACCTCTCCCAGTGCCTTCCACAGAGTACATAAAACACTAATATATGTATGCCAAGAAAGAATATTGGGACTCAGCTGTTGTCTCAAGAAACAGTGGCTGGCTACTGGCATTTTTGGAGTAACTCACTATTATCATAGCTTTTCTGATGTGAGACTTCTGAACTAACATTTATGCCGGAGCTGCACTCTTGACCAGCGGAACAGAGGTTCTTTAAATCAATGGGATTTAGTGGTTTATGTAAAGGGAAATCCTAACCTATATGTGTGTTTTTCTATATAGGAGGAGGTGAGAGAGAACATCTCTCAGGGCATGGCTATCCTGGGTCCTACCTTCACCCTGGATGCCTTGGTGGAGTGTCTGGTCATTGGAGTGGGCACCATGTCAGGTGTGCGTCAGCTGGAGATGATGTGTTGTTTCGGCTGCATGTCTGTCCTGGCCAACTACTTTGTCTTCATGACCTTCTTCCCTGCCTGCGTCTCCCTGGTCCTCGAGGTAAGGATGGGCACAGGAATAAAGATTCTGAGGTGTGTGTCTGAAATTGTATGGGTCTGTTCTCTCTGGTTTTTAAGATAAGAGTTGGCATGTGAAGGGAGTGTTTTCAGATGTGTGTGTAACATCTCCTCACCTCTTTGTGTGTGTGTAGCTGTCCAGGGAGAGCCGCGAGGGCCGTCCCGTCTGGCAGCTGAGTCACTTTGCCCGTGTTATGGCTGAAGAGGAGGACAACAAACCAAACCCTGTTACACAGAGGGTTAAAATAATCATGGTAAAAATTGACCAACCTTAGCACTACCCCGAACCCTTAGTTAACAACCATAACCCAGACAGTCAAGATCATATGGAGAAATAACAGCATAAAGAATGTGGTCTCTTCTCTTCCTGTAGTCTCTAGGTCTGGTTCTGGTCCATGCCCACAGTCGTCTGGTGTCAGAGCAGCCAGGTCAGAACCGGACAGTCGTTGGCGCCAGCAGTAGTCTAGCTCTCGATGGGCCTACAGTCCAGAGGATGGACCAAGACTACACTCTCTGGCCGATACCGCTCACCAGGTAAGTCATTATATCACCTCTCCCACCTCTGGGTGGTGGACTGGACTATTTCTAGAACATTCTCCCTCTGCCCTTTTGTTCTTGGTGACTCGGCCTCAACTGGGGCGGCAGGTAGCCTAGTGGGTAGAGCGTTGGGCCAGTAACCGAAAGGTTGCTAGATCCAATCCCCGAGCTGACAAGTTAAAAATCTGTCGTTCTGCCCCAGAACAAGGCAGTTAACTCACTGTTCCTAGGCCGTCATTGAAAATAAGAATTTGTTCTTAACTGACTTGCCTAGTTAAATAAATAAAAAAGAAACTGAATCTGTGAAAGCAAAGTCTTGTAAAGTTTTTCAGCTCTCTCTTCTCTCGTTAGTATGGAGCTGGAGCAGGTGATAACCCTGGGTCTGGCTCTGCTGCTGGCTGTGAAGTACATCTTCTTTGAGCCGGCTGAGACAGAGTTGTCCCTAAAGAGCCCCATCTCCACCTCTATCTCCGCCCCTGCACTGAGCCATAAGGGGGCTGAGGACTGCTGCAGGAGGGATCCTGCACCTGCTAAAACATCCCCGACAACCAACAGCACCCCAAACCCTTTGGCTAAAACTGATTCTAACATAGCGGCCAAAGAGGAAAGAGGTAAGCTGAGCCAAGGTTATTGTGCTTGATTTGTTTTGAGACTCCTTTGGTTATAAGTTTGTTGGTCTCATTGTTATCTTTCTCCCCTCCACTTTTTTTCTCTCTTACTCACTCTCTTTCTCTCTGTAGTTGAGGTGATTCAACCCCTGGTGGCCTCAATGTTGCAGAACGGTCCCTTCCCTCTGAATGGACCTCTCCCTCAGAGTTTAGGGGACAGTGTGTGTCCCCCACCTCCTTTCTTTACCCCAACTCCAGACACAACTACGTCTCTCCCCAACACCCCCTCCCAGCCCCGCTCACTGGACCAGTGTCTGTCCATCCTCAGAAACCCTGAGGTGAGCTTCCCCTTTACACAACTGCGCTCAGGATCCAGCACCATACTATGTTAAACACAACTGTATTAAAACACAGAACAACCACTCAACACTTAGAAATATTACCATTCTTTGCTCACAATACTTAAACACGGTTCCTTTTCAGTCAATCAACTTCGGTACAACATACTATGGGGAGTTGCACTATCGTGACTTTGGTTGAAGGATCTACAATCACGCCTGACAAGGCCAATAAAATCTTCACCTCGCTGGAAGTCTCTTCTTCCACAGGTGATAAGCGTGAGGCTCGGATTCATTCCTTAAATGATTCCGCTTTTAAAATAATTGGAACACGAGACTGTTTTGCATTGCGCAAACTGTCCATTATTGGTAGAGCTTGCTCACCCCCTGGACGTTGTGTGCTGAAGTTTGTATGGTTCTCATAAGTTTCCCAATCACAAACAATCAGTTATTCTTCGAATAAGTAAGATGGCTAACGTGACCGAAACAACAAAGGCTAATAAGCCGGGTTCGCGACCATGCCCCAATGTCTGTGATGGTTGTCTTTTATGTCTCGGCTCGGTGCATGCCCTTGCTTTTTTTGTGTATGAGACTAGGGGACGGCTGGCACTGTTCCACTACTAGTGGGCGGAGGTTCTCTTGTCAATAGTGTAGGATTCTTTAGGGGTCTTGGTGTTGTTGATAGTGACTTCTTCTCCCGGGTGCCTGTACTTTGTCTGAGTTGCGGCGACGTTTCAGGTCGTTGGTCAGGTCGAATGTCTCCTGGCTCCTATGCACTCTTTCGCTGGTTACGTGAGGCTATTCAACGAGTGGGTGAACAAATTATGTGGGTATAGCCCTGCTGCCTGTGTCTGCCTTGGTTAAGCACCCCTTGCCTCTCTTCCCAGAAGGATTTCGGTCCCGGTCGCTTGGTTATTCTGAACGGACTGTGCTGCCGTCAAAGAGGCTAACTTAGACTAAAGAGCCTCCTGGCTAACGTCGTCTAGCATGCATAACTTCCTGTGAATGAAGCTTACTAGTGTCCCCCCAGCGCTTTGGCAACCCCATTCCTATTCTCAATTCCTGGAGTTGGAGGGAGTAGTGACAGGGGCTTGCATGCTACTCCTATGAGGAAGTAGCCTCCGAGCAGCTGCACCGCTCCACAAAAAATGTCTGTGACGACAGTGCCCCTACGTCTTGTTACGGCAAATGGGGTATTACGTCAGCCATTGCCGGAGCCCTCTGCCCAGACTTCATGCAGGTTATACAGAAGCACAATGTATGTTGCAAGCTCGTCCATGTTTAACCTGTTGAGTGTAGGGGGCAGTATTTTGATGTTTGGATGAAAAACGTACCCAAATGAAACTGCCTATTTCTCAGGCCCAGAATCTAGAATATTCATATAATTGTCAGATTAGGATAGAAAACACTCTAAAGTTTCCAGAACTGTCAAAATATTGTCTGTGAGTATAACAGAACTGATATTGCAGGTGAAAACCTGAGGAAAATCCAACCAGGAAGTGCTGTTTTTCCTGAAACCTTTGTTCCATTGCATGCCTTCCCTCCATTTAAAGGGATATCAACCAGATTTCCTTATGGCTTCCACATGGTGTGAACAGTCTTCAGACATAGTTTCAGGCTTTTATTCTGAAAAATGAGCGAGAACAATCACATCGCGTCAGTGGATGGCTGGTTCCAGCAGAATTTTGCATGCGCAACAGCTTGGAGCAGACATTTTCTCTCTCTCATATTGAAAAAGCTACGGTCCGGTTGAAATATTATCGATTATTTATTGTAAAAACAACCTGAGGTTGATTATCAAATCAAATCAAATGTATTTATATAGCCCTTCGTACATCAGCTGATATCTCAAAGTGCTGTACAGAAACCCAGCCTAAAATCCCAAACAGAAAGCAATGCAGGTGTAGAAGCACGTTGGCTAGGAAAAACTCCCTAGAAAGGCCAAAACCTAGGAAGAAACCTAGAGAGGAACCAGGCTATGTGGGGTGGCCAGTCCTCTTCTGGCTGTGCCGGGTGGAGATTATAACAGAACATGGCCAAGATGTTCATAAATTACCAGCATGGTCGTATAATAATAAGGCAGAACAGTTGAAACTGGAGCAGCAGCACGGTCAGATGGACTGGGGACAGCAAGGAGTCATCATGTCAGGTAGTCCTGGGGCATGGTCCTAGGGCTCAGGTCCTCCGAGAGAGAGAAAGAAAGAGAATATATATACGGCAAATGTGTATATATATATAAAAAAAAACGTTTAACATGTTTCTACAAACTTTACGGATACTATTTGGAATTTTTGTCTGCCCGTCATGAATTGCACGAGCCTGTGGATTTCTGAACAAAACGCGCCAACCAAATGGAGGTTTTTGGATATAAAAATAATCTTTATCGAACAAAAGGAACATTTATTGTGTAACTGGGAGTCTCGTGAGTGCAAACATCCGAAGATCATCAAAGGTAAGCGATTAATTTGATTGCTTTTCTGACTTTCGTGACCAGTCTACTTTGCTGCTAGCTGTTTGTAATGTTTTGTCTGCTGAGAGAGATGTCCTAACATAAACGCTTGGATAGCTTTTGCTGTAAAGCTTTTTTGAAATCTGACATGCCAGGTAGATTAACAACAAGCTAAGCTGTGTTTTGCTATATTGCACTTGTGATTTCATGAAAATTAAATATTTTTAGTAATTTAATTTGAATTTGGCGCTCTGCAATTCAGTTGATGTTGACGGAAATGATCCCGCTAACGGGATGGGTGCGCCAATGAGTTTTAATGCCCCTCTGGTACCACGTGTTCCATGGTATTCACAGGGTTCAAGGGTTATATCAATCTCCCCAGAGTGGGAGTAGTAAATTGGGCGATTCACTCTGTCCACAACGGGTCACCCCTCCCCCATAGGTGGCTCATTACTGGGATTCATTGCTGATTCCTGCCTGTATCTCACTAGTCCCTAATGAGGTCTCTAGTGAATAAGGTTATGGAACCTGTAGGCGATTGATGGTTGGTAGCGGAGTCGAGGGAACAAGCAGGGTTGGACACGACCATGCTATTATCCTACACACAGAAATTAGCTGTCTTTCTCCAGCTCAGTGCTTTTCATTCCTGGGAATAAGATTAGATTACGAATCGCCCGTCTGTTACCACAGAAGGGGTCATTTTTGCAGAGCGCCATCTTTCCTATTCCCAGCTAGGCTACAAGGTGCTAAAAAGCTGGAGAGCCAATACCTGTCGCCAGTAACCTCCATGATAATGTTTTTTCCCCTGGGTCTATTTTTAATACGTGTGATCCAGTGCTGGGTGCCAGCCAGGCTCGTTGTGACAACAGTACTGTCAATCGGGCTACATCACTTATCGCTGGAGCCATGGGACCCAATGTGGGTCAGACTTTAGGTAAACCTTTTTTTCAACTCAAGTTCCACAGTGTTTACGGATGTCAAAAGTGTTGTCTCCCGCATGTGAGTTTGATGAAAAGTGTCCCTTCTCCACATTCACACACACTGTTGTCAAGAGTGGTGGTTCTTCATCTATTTCCAATCTCTCCCAATCCACAAGGTGGCGCCCCGCCCCTTCAGATGGAAGGTCACTGGAGGCTCACTGTCTGTGAGTGACGTCAGGGTACAGGCTACAATTTGGTGTATTCATAACAACGTACAGGAACTCAAGTCCTTCTGCTCACCCAACCTAGAATTCCTTACAATCAAATGCCGGCCATATTATCTCCCAAGATAATTCTCGTCAGTTATCGCCACAGCGGTGTACATACCCCTTCAAGCAGACACCAAGACGGCCCTCAAGGAACTTCACTGGACTCCATGTAAACTGGAAACCATATATCCCGAGGCTGCATTTATTGTAGCTGGTGATTTTAACAAAGCAAATTTGAGAACAAGGCTACCTAAATTATATCAGCATATTGATTGCGCAGGTGTAATGCACTCAATCACTGCTACTCTAACTTCGGCAATGCATACAAAGCCCTCTCCCTTCGGCAAATCTGACCACGATGCTATCTTGCTCCTACCATCTTATAGGCAGAAACTCAAACACGATGTGCCAGTGACTAGAACCATTCAACGCTGGTCTGACCAATCGGAATCCACTCTTCAAGACCGTTTTGATTAAGCGGACTGGGATATATTCCGGTCAGCCTCAGATAACATCAATCTATATGCTGACTCAGTGAGTGAGTTTATAAAGAAGTGCGTTGGAGATGATGTACCCGCTGTGACTATTAAAACCTACCCTAACCAGAACCTGTGGATGGATGGCGGCATTTGCGCAAGACTGAAAGTGTGAACCACCGCATTTAACCATGGAAAGAGGTCTGGGAATATGGCTGAATGTAAACAGTGTAGTTATTCCCTCCACAAGGCAATCAAACAAGCGAAATGCCGGTACAGGGACAAAGTGGAGTCGCAATTCAACGGCTCAGACACGAGACGTATGTGGCAGGGTCTTCAGGAAATTACGGACTACAAAAAGAAAACCGGGTACGTCACGGACACCGACGTCACACTTCCAGACAAACTAAACAAGTGCCACCGTCGCGGCCCAATAACAAGGACTGCGCCTCTCCGTGGCCGTCAGCAGCAAGGCTGCTAACCCAGACGGCATCCCGAGCCGCGTCCTCTGAGCATGCGCAGACCCAGCTGGCTGATGAATATGTCCGTAAACACAATCACTCCATTCATTTTCTGGTGTATTTTCTACGTGTAATTTGTTGTTTAATGGTAAGATACAGGGCTCCCTTGCAAAAGAGACCTTGAAAATAAAGGTTAAATAAATAAATAAACATGAGCACACAAAAGGACAAAAGGTGAGTGATGATCCCCTACTTGGGACAGCAGCCTATTTTTGTTCATGTAAAACATGATCATATATGAAACAGACCTGTTCTTGTGTTGTGTGCCAAATAGTCCCTATACTGAGACACATACTAACATTGGGTCAGTAAATATGCAAAGGGTAAAATGTTCCACTGTCTCATTTGATAATCATTGACCCATACAGACCAACGTTAACAATGCTATTCCTTTGTATGACACTATAGTGGTAGGCTTGATTACCAACAACGACAAGACGGCCTACAGGGAGAAGGTGAGGGCCCTCAGAGTGTGGTGTCAGGAAAATAACCTCACAATCAATGTCAACAAAACAAAGTAGATGATCGTGAACTTCAGGAAACAGCAGAGGGAGCACCCCTCTATCCACATCGTAGGGACAGTAGTGGAGAAGGTGTAAGGTTTTAAGTTCCTGGGCGTACACATCACAGACAAACTGAATTGGTCCACCCACACAGACAGTTTGGCAAAGAAGGCGCAACAGTGGCTATTCAACCTCAGGAGGCTGAAGGAATTTTGCTTGTCACCCAAAACCCTGACAAACTATTACAGATGCACAGTCAAGACCATCCTGCCGGGCTGTATCACAGCCTGGTACGGCAACTGCACCTCCCTCAACCGCAAGGCTCTCCAGAGGGTGTTGAGATCTGCACAATGCATCACTGGGGGCAAACTACCTGCCCTCCAGGAAATCTACACCACCCGATGTCACAGGAAGGCCAAAAAGATAATCAAGGACAACAACCACCCGAGCCACGGCCTGTTCACACCGCTACCATCCAGAAGGCGAGGCCAGTACAGGTGCATCAAAGCTGGGACCGAGAGACTGAAGAAACAGCTTCTATCTCAAGGCCATCAGACTGCTAAACATCAATCACTAAGTCTGAGAGGCTGCTGCCTCCATTGAGACCCAATCACTGGACACTAATAAATTGATCACTAGTCACTTTAAATAATGCCACTAATAATGTTTACATATCTTACATTACTCATATCATATGTGTATATACTGTATTTTATACAATCAATTGTACCTTGCCTATGCTGCTCGGCCATCACTCATCCGTCCATATATTTATATGGACATATTCTCATTCACTCCTTTAGACTTGTGTGTATTAGGTAGTTGTTGGGAAATTGTTAGATATTACTGCGCTGTTGGAACTAGAAGCACAAGCATTTCGCTGCACTCGCATTAACATCTGCTAACCATGTGTATGTGACCAATACAATTTTATTCAAATTTTTTTTTTGCACATTTTTACTCCTGAGCTGACTTAGGCTTGCCATAACAAAGGGGTTGAAAACTTACTGACTCAAAACATTTCAGCTTTTCTCAATTGAATACTTTCTGAAGGCACTGCATGTGTTAATATTGATATGTATTTATAGCTCTCTGACTATGCCTCTTTCCAGTTGGGCGCTCGTTTTCTTAGCAATGCCGAGGTGATGGAGCTGGTGACATCACGAAACATCCTGACCTATAAGCTGGAGGCTGTCATGGAAACACCAGAGAGGGGCGTTGTCATCCGGAGAGAGATGCTATCATCCAAACTACCATCACCCTCTGCCTTGGCCTGTCTTCCTTACAAGGACTATGACTACACTAAGGTAGCCTACTCATAGGGACTACAACTGCCACTAATCCAGTTTACTGAAACAGACAGTTGAAGTAAGCTTGGTCTGAAATCAACCCAGTAAGGTATATTGTGGTCCTGCCCTCATCCATCCCATGTCTTCCTCTCTTATCAGGTGATGGGCACCTGCTGTGAGAACGTCATTGGCTACATGCCTGTGCCAGTGGGAGTTGCTGGCCCTCTCCTATTGGATGGGAAGCAGTTCCATGTTCCCATGGCAACGACGGAAGGCTGCCTTGTGGCCAGCACAAACAGAGGATGCCGGGCCATCGCTGTGAGTGTAAACTACAATAGACGTATACTTTAACTCTGAGTGTAGAGTATATGTCTAGCGTGGGTTAACTCTTTGTCTCCTCTAACCTTCCTTTCTCTCTCCAGTTGAGTGGCGGTTGCAGCAGCAGGGTGCTAGCTGACGGTATGACGCGGGGTCCTGTTGTACGGCTGCCCTCAGCGTGCCGGGCTGTAGAGGTCAAGACCTGGCTGGAGACCACAGAGGGCTTCAGGACCATCAAGGATGCCTTCGACCACACCAGCAGGTCAGGGTCAAGGGTTAAAGGTCACAGTCACCTCAGGGTCAAAAAGATCAATATATAGGTTGGGTCATGTTATAATGATCAGATTATCCAATCATACCTGTAACCTCACCTAATGTGGTTTATAGAACATAACTGACCCTAGGTCGGTGACTGGAGGCAACTTCTAGCTACTCGGATCTCAATAATGGAGTTTAAATTGGTCATCACATAGTATTGTTCTGTTTTACAGTAGTTGCATATTTGCCTCTGTCTGTTAGGTTTGCCCGTCTGGACAAGCTATTGGTAGGTCTAGCAGGGAGGAACCTCTACATCCGCTTCCAGTCTCACACTGGAGACGCCATGGGCATGAACATGCTCTCTAAGGTCAGACTGTGCTCTCTGTGTGTGTATGTGTGTTACCATTCTAAAAGGTAATACAGTGGAGCAGTAAAGGTGTCCATTTTAGAGAGGCTACATTCTTCAGAGGAATTACTTACTGGTGATTGAATGGACTTCACAGAATAACAAGAATGCTGTTTCTGGTGTCTAATAGCACATATTAACTGTCTCTGTGTGTCTGCAGGGTACAGAGCAGGCAGTGAGCAGGCTCCAGCAGCATTTCCCTGAGCTCCAGGTTCTAGCGGTGAGCGGAAACTACTGCACTGATAAGAAACCTTCAGCCATGAACTGGATCCTGGGCCGGGGAAAGTCTGCTGTGTGTGAGGTCACCGTCCCCGCCAGGGTGGTCCGAGAGGTAAGTTACAGCTACAACAACCACACACTCACACACACACACACACACACACATACTCAAATGGAGACACACACACACACACACACACATACTCAAATGGAGACACACACACACACACTCACAACCACACACACAGATACTCAAATGGAGACACACACACACACACTCACAACCACACACACAGATACTCAAATGGAGACACACACACACACAACCACACACACAGATACTCAAATGGAGACACACACACACACACACACACACTCACAACCACACACACAAATACTCAAATGGAGACACACACACACATGCTCAAATTTGTTGGTACCCTCCACAAAAAAATGAATGCACAATTCTTTCAAATAACTTGAAACTGACAAAAGTAATTGGCATCCACCATTGTTTATTCCATATTTAATAAAAACTTGACTTTGCTTTCGATTTTATTATTCAAAATAATATTGTAAATAATAAAATGGCATGGATAAAAATGATGCGACCCGTAACCTAATATTTTGTTGCACAACCATAAAGGCAATCACTGCAATCAAATGTTTTCTGTAGCTCTCAATGAGACTTCTGCACCTGTTAACAGGTAGTTTGGCCCACTCCTCCTGAGCAAACTGCTCAAGCTGTCTCAGGTTTGATGGGTGCCTTCTCCAGACTGCAAGTTTCAGCTCTTTCCATTGATGTTCGATGGGATTCAGATCAGGACTCATAGGCCACTTCAGAATAGTCCAATGTTTGGTTCTTATCCATTCTTGGGTGCTTTTAGCTGTGTGTTTTAGGTATTTATCCTGTTGGAGGACCCATGACAGTCTTTCTGACACTGGGCAGTACGTGATAGTCTTGATTTCATTGTGACCTGCACAGATTCAAGGCATCCTGTGCCAGGCGCAGCCCCAAAACATAACCGAGCCTCCATGTTTCACTGTAGGTATGGTGTTCTTTTATTTGAAAGCTTCATTTTTTAATCTGTGAACATAGATTGTGACTTGCCAAAAAGCTCCAGTTTTGACTCGTCTGTCCAAAGGAGATTCCCCCAAAGTGGTCCTCCTGGGTCTTCTTCCACAGAGCCCATTTCACTCAAAAAGCGATGGATGGTGTGATCAGAAACTGACGTACCTTCACCTTGGAGTTCAGCTTGTATCTCTTTGGCAGTTATCCTTGGTTCTTTTTCTACCATTCGCACTATCCTTCTTTGCGGCCGCGCCCAGGGAGCTTTGGTACAGTTCCATGGACCTACAACTTCTTAATAATATTTGCAATTGTTGTCACAGGAACATCAAGCTGCTTGGAGATGGTCTTGTAGCCTTTACCTTTACCATGCTTGTCTATTATTTCTATGATCTCCTCAGACAAATCTCTCCTTTGCTTTCTTTGGTCCCATGTTCAGTGTGATGCACACAATGACACCAAACAGCACAGTGACTACTTTACTCTGGTCCATGTTCAGTGTGGTGCACACAATGATACCAAACAGCACAGTGACTACTTTACTCCATTTAAATAGGCTGAATCACTGATTACAAGATTAGAGACATGTGATTCTAATTAAAGAAACTAATTAGTTTGATATCACTATAATTTAATTATTTATCTTTTCTAAGGGGTACCAATAAATGTGTCCGTGGCATTTTAGAATATCTCTGTAGAATAAGTAATAATTAATCTCTTTTCACAGCTTCTTTGCTTTATTCTATGACATACCAAATGCATGCAAGTATACATGTATCTAATTCCATCACTCTTCAGGAAGAATCAAGCATTATTTCAATGAGCTGTAAGGTACCAACAAATTTGAGCACGTCTGTACGTTGAGACACAAGGTACATACACACTGAGACATACTGACTTGGAAGAACTGAATATTTTAGACACTACAATGATTTTCCCCCTTCCTTTGTTTTGAGATGATGCTCTCTGTCTCTCCAGGTCCTAAAGACCAGTACTACTGCCCTAGTAGAGTTGAACATCAATAAGAATCTAGTGGGCTCAGCCATGGCTGGTAGTATAGGAGGCTTCAATGCTCACGCTGCTAACATCGTAGCTGCCATCTACATTGCCTGTGGACAGGTACTTAAAAAGAAAAGTCTGATCTTCTGAGATTCTGTCTTACCTAAACCAATAAAAATATATTTTTTCCTATATAATCTCCCTCCCCTCTCTCTCTAGGACCCAGCCCAGACAGTGGGCAGTAGTAACTGTATAACTCTGATGGAGCAAGTGGGTCCTGAAGGAGAGGACCTGTATATCAGCTGTACCATGCCCTCTATAGAACTGGGCACTGTAGGAGGGGGCACCAACCTGGCACCACAACAATCCTGTCTACAGGTACAGTGTGTTTGTTTGTGTGTGTATTAACCCCTCCAATAAGGGTAAGTATTAACCTGTATGCGTGTCCATTGTAGATGCTGGGTGTGCAGGGTGCCAGTCTAACTGGTCCAGGGGATAATGCTCGTCAGTTGGCCAGCGTGGTCTGTGCCACCGTTCTGGCAGGAGAACTGTCTCTGATGTCCGCTCTCGCCGCCGGACACCTCGTACAGAGTCACATGACCCACAACAGGTAAACCACACTACCCATAACCCCCTGACTCACAGTAGGTATACTACACTTAACCCTCATGGCTCACAACTACACTCCAGAGACCTTCTAAAAGGGAGAATGCTACTCTGTTCACACTATTCCTGAAAAAGATTGACTGCTTTACTTTCAATGTTTCTCTTTCCCTCTCAGATCTGAAGCAAATGTGCCACAAATAGCTCAATCCCACTCAGAGGAGGCTGCGTGACAGATACATTACAACCAATCACAATGAGCCTTCTAGTGATAGAGGACCTGCAGTGAATTCTGGGAGCTGGAGGATTAGCCCAGTGTGAGCATGCTCCTTTCATCTCAGAGCATCCAGCCTGCAACAATACATCCTCCTACCCAGAAGATGGCTGCTGTTTATTTATTACAACAGAAATAAAACTGCTAATGGAACAGTTTTGGAAAGGAGTGGTTTGGGCTTTACACTGGGGGAGAAGTACTTCTGTCTGCTGCTAACCTCTGATATCTGACTCGTCACTTGGTTAATACACAGTACAGAATGGAACTCAAAGGACTCTGTTTATTCACTGTGTGTGCAGTGGGATTGTCTGAATGGGAAAAAACGATTTTGTATTATGATTTTTTTTTACTTTTGCAAATTCACAAATGTGCCATTGTCTTTAAAATGGCCACTGGAATTATGTGGACAGACTGACCAAGTTGAAATTAGAATTTAATTTGAAGAAGGATTTGGCCTTTAACCTCTGTGTGCACACAGCCACACAACCCCCTATATCATGGACAACAGGATTGTTGTGATCAAATGCCCTGGAGCAATATATATATTTTTTTAATGGGTACATTCTAGAGGCACACATTCAGTGGATGTGCCGATGATCAGCTTCTTACAGTATCTGGAGAAGTGCCAGGGCAATATGATACTGTAATCTGTGCAGGATTGGGCAGAATGCAACCCAAATCTCCTGACTAAATCTTTGGTTAAAACGTTGCTAAGGGTGAGATATTTTGCACTAAGTTGCCAAATAGTTGTTTGAGAGGCAAGCCTAGTATTGCTGTAGATCGTTTCGTTTCAAATTAAACCTGCCATACCTCCTGATTTTAATGTATTATTTAATTTGTTGAATTTGTTTTATCGATAATGTTGGATGAAAATGTCAAACCAAGGTGCTAGCTATAATGTGAGTGTACAGTATGATTGAGTGTTCTTGGTCTGAGTATATATGCCTTACACTGCAGTGTTTTGAGGTACCTTTTAATTGGGAATGTGTAAGAAATGGTTTGACGGTCTCTGGGCTTGATTCAATCCGTAGCACTGAAAATCCGAGGTAAATTACAACTTGAAATTTGAGCCGACATATGCAGCGTTGAAACATTGCCTTTTAAATTTCAATTTCGCTATTAGTCTGCCTTTAAATGGTGTCTAAACCACTACAGTTGAGGTTTGGGACTAAAGTTGCATTGCTTCAGCGAGTGTTTAGATGTATGTGGGAACACCGGATAAAACAGCCATACAAGTTGCCTTCAATAAACTGCTTTTAAGAGACCTTTTCCAATAAATAAAGTTCATGTTTGCTATTTGTTGTAAAGCAGCTCACTAGTGGTCTATCGATTTGTTGGGATGCTTGGCCTTATGGCAGCATTTCCCAAACTCGGTCCTCTGGACTCATGTTTTGGTTTTTGCCCTAACACACACTAATCAAGCTTTGAGAATTTGAATCAGCTGTGTAGTACGAGGGCAAAAACAATGTTCACCGCTTGGGAAACCCTGCCGTAGGTTCATTCCAACAAGCCATATGTCAACTGGTTTTCATCACAACCTAAATACCAGGACTCATTGGCTTTCTGTATAATTATACTGACATTGAGTTTGTAGATGGTGAGAGAAGGGGGAGGGGAAACTAGGATTCAAAGCACACCGAACTGGAGAAAAATGTGAATTTTATTTTTCTTTCCAAACAGAGCCACATTTTCACAGTATGGGTTTAAATCAATCCCAAGAGATTTTGCATGACTACTTTTATTTACATTCAGTGCAACTTAATTCATAGGAGAGATATTGGGGCAGTTTCTCAGACCCACATTGTGCCTATTCCAGGACAAATGAATGTAGAACATGCATTTTTTAGTCCAGAAGTGGGCTCAATCGGAGTCTGGGAAACCAGACTTATTGGATGACTTTGCACATTGGTGAACATACAAAGTAAAAATCACTTGATCCGGTTGGGGAATGAAAGCCAGCATACAGTTCACATCCTCCAAGGATATTTGATGTGAAAATTTATTTCTGCTGATTGCAACATCACAATTAAGAGGTATGATATAAATTTGACATTAACCCCCAAACCCTTTCGTTTCAAATAGGTATCTGAACTGAAAGACTTCAGTTTTCACTCAGTGGAGACAGTCATTGTTTCACTGAAGTGCCCAGCGAGAGACAAAGCTTCTGTCCTCTGTGAAACATAGGAGCTGTCTAACTACCTTGAAAGGGCCTGCTTCCTTCCTCCCTTTCTAGAAGTAATGACTGACCAAATAGTGAAAGTCAAGTTTCACGTTTCCATTCAGTCATATCAGGGTTGATTATTTCAATGAAGGGAGAAGAGAGGAGGATAATCAGGTATTGGAACTCGGGTCTAGGCACTTCTCTAGTGATTTCATATGGGTGTACGGTCTATCAGCACCCTCTCACCTACCCCATCCCAAAACATACTGGGTTATCTCCCCAGTCTAAGGCATATGGAGTCTATTCAGTCACAAAAAGCATCTGCAGGCATTTAAAAAATGACAGTTCTGAAGCAGAAATGGTTGCTGACATTATATACAGTTATAATCAAGATATCTAAAACCCCAACTCTAAATTGTGTTGCTACATCATGTCATCACTAACCACGTTTCCAACCAGTTTTTATGCGAAGTTATATTGTATTTGAAAAAAAAATCACGACAGCTGTGCTAGAAACTAACTTTAAGTAAATTGTTATAAATGCCAACAGGTAATTTGTTCGTTCAACATGTTGGGATCTTTGTGTCTAAAATTAATTACGAGTGAAATGGTGGAAATGCTTTTATGCACAAATATTGATATAACCATAATATTGTGAGTCACACAATGATATGGTGTGTGGAACTCCCACTACGACTCGGGAAACCATGCCGTTTATTAGGCTAAATTATGAATTTTACAGGGTAATGAAAGTGCAAGGTGATGAGCTTGATGCTCCTTTCCAATAAATAGAGGATCTTATTCCGGTGACATGATGATCGATGCTTGACAAATATAAATATTCTCACTCTAATCCATAATAATATAATGTAGACTAGCCTACCAGCATTGTATCTGCGAGTTGTTGGCTAGAGCGCACGTGCCAAGACAAGAGTAGGCACATTTGCTATTTATGGCAACAGCGATGGAAGGACATGGGATTTTGGATTTTTATTCAGTACATGAAAACTTAAGTGAAAAAGTGCACTGTCATCACACACTGATTTTTATCACCAACAAGTCAGTTTGGTGGAAACACCACTGGTGGGAAAATTCTCATTCTTTATGCAGATTTCTGAATATTCGCATGAAAATCTATCCCCAATTGGCTGGAAACCTAGCTATTGACTCAAGTACAACCACCAAAATAAAGAAACAAATACATTTTCCAACATTTAAAAACAATATAAACTTCTAGTCTCGTCCCTCCATCAGCACCAGCAAAGTGGTGTTTTCACCAGGGAGACAAAGGCCAAAAGGTCTTAAGTCTTATGTCATAGGGGTCATAGTTCAATGACAGCCCTCTACACTTTTATTTTTATTTTTTACAAACACAACATTCATTCTGGGGGAAAAATGGAGGCTAAATTGTTTTGTTGTACTTAAAATTAGCAGCATGAGAGTAAGCTGTGACACCACTGATTATTATAAAAAGCTAAATCAACACAAAATAGGAACACTCCATTTCTTAAAAAAGGACAACTACAAAAAGCAGGACTAAAATAGAGCCATGTTTTTTCTTTATGTCTTAAATTGCTTTCTTATAAATTTCTTAACACATACATTTATATATTATATCTCTGCCAGAAAAGGGATTTGTTTTATTTTTTACATTTAGGCTATTCTCACAGGTCTTTCTGCATTAGCATGCTAGCTAATGTGGGAGCTAGCATAAGAACTAGCTTGAGAGCTAGTATAAAGAACTAGCATGAGGTGTAGAATGGGAAACTAGCATTGAACCTAGCATGAGGGCTTACATTGAAGCTAGCTGGAGACCAAGCTAGAGACCAAGCATGAGGGCTAGCTATGTTCGGGTTGTCATGGTATGCTATGTTCAGAACAGTCTTGTGTGGACAGTGGTGTAGTGAGTCCTGTGAACCTTAGAAGAGAATAGGTTTCACTGATGTTTTCTCCTGGACGTAGCCAGTGAAACGTTTGAGGAACTTGGGGTACTCCCTCTTGGCCACAGCCCTCAGAACTGAGGCAGGAGCCCAGCCTCCCGGGTTCACTTAGATGAAAAGGAAATACACGTTACACAGGATATCACAAAGAACAGGTTCATTCACAACACCTGTAGATTCATGTACAATATATAGTCTAATGATATTGGCCCTGCTTCAAATATCACAAACCCTAATTGAAGAATACATAGTTATTGGTACTGTATATAAACTCAGCAAAAAAACATACGTCCTCTCACTGTCAACTGTGTTTATTTTCAGCAAACGTAACGTGTAAATATTTGGATGAAAATTACAAGATTCAACAACTGAGACATAAACTGAACAAGATCCACAGACATGTGACTAACATAAATTGAATAATAATAATAATAATAACTATCTCATGTGGCCACCAGCTGCATTAAGTACTGCAGTGCATCTCCTCCTTGTGGACTGCAGCAGATTTGCCAGTTCTTGCTGTGAGATGTTACCCCACTCTTCCACCAAGGCACCTGCAAGTTCCCGGACATTTCTGGGGAGAATGGCCCTAGCCCCCACCCTCTGATCCAACAGGTCCCAGATGTGCTCAATGGGATTGAGATCCAGGCTCTTAACTGGCCACGACAAAACACTGACATTCCGGTCTTGCAGGAAACCACCCACAGAACGAGCAGTATGGCTGGTGGCATTGTCATGTTGGAGGGTCATGTAAGGAAGAGCCTGCAGGAAGCATACCACATGAGGGAGGAGGATGTCTTCCCTGTAACGCACAGCGTTGAGATGGCTTTTTATGACAACAAACTCAGTCCGATGATGCTGTGACACACCGCCCCAGATCATGACGGAACCTCCAAATCGATCCCGCTCCAGAGTACAGGCCTCGTTGTAACACTCATTCATTTGACGATAAACGCAAATCCAACCATCACCCCTGGTGAGACAAAACCGCGACTCATCAGTGAAGAGCACATTTTGCCAGTCCTGTCTGGTCCAGCGACGGTGGGTTTGTGCCCATAGGCGACGTTGTTGCTGGTGAGTATCTGCCTTACAACAGGCCTACAAGCCCTCAGTCCAACCTCTCAGCCTACTGCGGACAGTCTGAGCACTGATGGAGGGATTGTGCGTTCCTGGTGTAACTCAGGCAGTTGTTGTTGCCATCCTGTACCAGTCCCGCATGTGTGATGTACCGATCCCGTGCAGGTGTTGTTACACGGAGGTCTGCCACTGCGAGGACAATCAGCTGTCCGACCTGTCTCCCTGTAACGCTGTCTTAGGCGTCTCACAGTACGGACATTGCAATTTATTGCCCTGGCCACATCTGCAGTCCTCATGCCTCCTTGCAGCATGCCTAAGGCACGTTCACGCAGATGAACAGGGACCCTGGGCATCTTTCAGAGTCAGTAGAAAGGCCTCTTTAGTGTTTAGTTTTCATAACTGTGACCTTAATTGCCTAGTCTGTAAGCTGTTAGTGTCTTAATGACCGTTCCACAGGTGCATGTTCATTAATTGTTTATGGTTCATTGAACAAGCATGAGAAACAGTGTTTAAACCCTTTACAATGAAGATTTGTGAAGTTATTTGGATTTTTACGAATTATCTTTGAAAGACAGGGTCCTTAAAAAGGGACGTTTCTTTTTTTGCGAGTTTACATGGCTATTGTAATACTGCTTATTTGTCTGTTCTAGCAGGTCATCTGTCGTGGCTATCAGAGTGATTTAGGAGGTGAGCTCACCATTGGCGACGTAGGTGATTTTACAGGTGATGTTGTCTCTGCTGATCTCTCTGTCGCCCTCTGGTGGGCTTACCAGGGTCTGGCAGATCATGGCGATGTTGATTTTGGCACGGACACACCTGTTGGTGGGCTGAGGGGGGACAATGACATGAAAGATCATCAATTCACAAGCATTGACCAAAGAAAATACAAGCTAAATATTTGTATGTATGTTTAGTCTCTACCTTGACAAACCTGGTTGTTATTGTAACAGATCCCCCCCAAAAAAAAAAATAGATTAAGGTCAGTCTGGGGAATCAGGAATTCCTGGAAAAGCCCATCTCAAGAAGACTAAACTGAGATTGACCTTGGCGTTGTCGTGGTCCACAGAGAAGTTGCAGACCAGCCAGGTGTCTGGGTCGCCAGGAGTAGGGGGGTTATACTGACCATGGCGTTGTCGTGGTCCACAGAGAAGTTGCAGACCAGCCAGGTGTCAGGGTTGTTCTCGTTGTTAGCCAGGATCTTCCTCATGGCAGACAAGTAGAGCACATCTCTCTGAGAGGCAGGCCACACCCTCTGCACACACACACACACACACACACACACACACACACACGTAGATTTTACTTTCAGTCATTTAGTAAACACACTTAAAAGGCACTCTTTAAAGTGCCTTTTAAGTGGTGGGATGTTCAGTGGAACACATTTTAAAAACGCCAACGGCGTCTGGGTTTGAAACCTTGGCATCTGTGTTTTACTCATTCTCTCTTACCTTGTGTGTCTGATAGACGATAACAGCATTTTCCGATAACGTCTCCACAACGTTGAAGTTCTCAATAGTAGCTGAATTAAAGTAAAGAGAGACCAGAATAAGAACATATCAAATAAATCACTCAATTATTGAACATTGAGACCTTACTACAGAGATTGGCAACATTGCAGAAAATGACAGTATTGAAAACTGAAGTGCCAGATGCAATTCAGTGTTTTAAAACCATTTATCAAGATCCTGTTGTTAGAATTTAAGTGATCTGACAAATAAAATGACTTTACAATGCAGTCCAGGGATGGTGCACCTCCCCAGCTTTGTTTGCCTTACATAATGAGCCCCTAGCCCAAACGTTAAGGTAACATTAGGAACAACAAGGTATTACCATCTGAGGGAAATTGCATGACAATCACCTTGTATGCCGAGGACGTGCTAGTTTTTAACACTTGCCTCCCAAAACTAACAAATACATTGGCAGGATATGGTTACAATTCAGGATACAAACTCAATTATACAAAACACAAAATCTACTCTAACTAAACCCAATCACAGGAAATATAATAGAAGGAAGCATGAATTCTGCTCTGAATCAGAGAATTCTACAGAATGTCAGGCCATCCGTCTGTGAGCTGAAGTGCAGCGGGGTCATGCAGCAAGACAATGATCCAAAGCACACAATCAAGTCTACATGGAAATGGCTCAAAGAAACAACTCATTTTAAGTTTTGGAATGGCCTTGTCAAAGTCCCTAATCCCAATTGAAATCGTGTGTCAGTTTATGCCTGAGAATCCACAAATGTCGCTGAGTTAAAGCAGTTCTGCATGCAAGAGTGAGCCAACTTTCCTCCTCAGCGAAGTGAGAGACTGCTCAACAGCTAAAAGGTGGCACAACCAGTTAGAATGGAAGGGGGTAATTACTTTCTCACACAGGGGAATTGGGTGTTGAATAACTTTGTTAAATAAATTAAATAAGTATACTTGTGTGTTATTTGTAAACTCAGGTTCCGTTAATCTAATATTAGGTTTTGGTTGAAGATCTGATAATTCAGTATCAAACATATGCAAAAATAGAGAAAATGAGAAATGGAGTAAATATGTTTTCACGGCAATGTATAGGGGTAAACCTAACAAAATACAATACAAAGCTATAACAAATAAGCCAACTATCCAAAATATTCATGAAGATATAGAGAGATGGTCACTTCTTCCCTTAGATTTCTGCTCTAGAATAAAGGCAGTGAAAATGAATAGTCCATAGACTGCTGTATTTATTCCCCTCTCTACCAGTAGAGGTCCCCCCAAAACAGTTCAACCTCTGGGACAAATTACTATCAAGGATCATTACACAGGTGCATCTTCTGCTGGGGGACAATAAAAGTCCAAATGTGTAGTTTTGTCAGCGCGTCTCAGCGAAGCTCATCTGAGTGCTCGTCATCCTCACCACGGTCTTGACCTGACTGTAGTTCGGCGTTGTAACCAACTTCAGTGGGCAAATGTTGACCTTTAATGGCCACTGGCACGCTGGAGAAGTGTTCTCTTAACAGATGAATGACAGCGTGTATGGCGTCGTGTGGGCAAGCAGTTTGCTGATGCCAACGTTGTGAACAGAGTGCCCCATTGTTGGCGATGGGGTTTTGGTATGGGCAGGCATAAGCGACGGACAACGAAAACAATTGCATTTTATCGATGGCAATTTGAATGCACAGAGATACAGTGATGAGATCCTGAATCATTTTTTGCCCCACTGTATGTGTAAGGTAGTTGTTGTGAAATTGTTAGGTTAGATTACTCATTGGTTATTACTGCATTGTCGGAACTAGAAGCACAAGCATTTCGCTACACTTGCATTAACATCTGCTAACCATGTGTATGTGACCATTAACATCTGCTAACCATGTGTATGTGACCATTAACATCTGCTAACCATGTGTATGTGACCATTAACATCTGCTAACCATGTGTATGTGACCATTAACATCTGCTAACCATGTGTATGTGACCATTAACATCTGCTAACCATGTGTATGTGACCATTAACATCTGCTAACCATGTGTATGTGACCATTAACATCTGCTAACCATGTGTAAGTGACCATTAACATCTGCTAACCATGTGTATGTGACCATTAACATCTGCTAACCATGTGTATGTGACCATTAACATCTGCTAACCATGTGTATGTGACCATTAACATCTGCTAACCATGTGTATGTGACCATTAACATCTGCTAACCATGTGTAAGTGACCAATAACATCTGCTAACCATGTGTATGTGACCATTAACATCTGCTAACCATGTGTATGTGACCATTAACATCTGCTAACCATGTGTATGTGACCATTAACATCTGCTAACCATGTGTATGTGACCATTAACATCTGCTAACCATGTGTAAGTGACCATTAACATCTGCTAACCATGTGTATGTGACCATTAACATCTGCTAACCATGTGTATGTGACCATTAACATCTGCTAACCATGTGTATGTGACCATTAACATCTGCTAACCATGTGTATGTGACCATTAACATCTGCTAACCATGTGTATGTGACCATTAACATCTGCTAACCATGTGTATGTGACCATTAACATCTGCTAACCATGTGTATGTGACCAATAACATCTGCTAACCATGTGTAAGTGACCAATAACATCTGCTAACCATGTGTATGTGACCATTAACATCTGCTAATCATGTGTATGTGACCAATAACATCTGCTAACCATGTGTAAGTGACCAATAACATCTGCTAACCATGTGTATGTGACCAATAACATCTGCTAACCATGTGTATGTGACCAATAACATCTGCTAACCATGTGTATGTGACCATTAACATCTGCTAACCATGTGTATGTGACCATTAACATCTGCTAACCATGTGTATGTGACCAATAACATCTGCTAACCATGTGTAAGTGACCAATAACATCTGCTAACCATGTGTATGTGACCATTAACATCTGCTAACCATGTGTATGTGACCAATAACATCTGCTAACCATGTGTAAGTGACCAATAACATCTGCTAACCATGTGTATGTGACCATTAACATCTGCTAACCATGTGTATGTGACCATTAACATCTGCTAACCATGTGTATGTGACCAATAACATCTGCAACCATGTGTAAGTGACCAATCATCTGCTAACCATGTGTATGTGACCATTAACATCTGCTAACCATGTGTATGTGACCAATAACATCTGCTAACCATGTGTATGTGACCAATAACATCTGCTAACCATGTGTATGTGACCAATAACATCTGCTAACCATGTGTATGTGACCATTAACATCTGCTAACCATGTGTATGTGACCATTAACATCTGCTAACCATGTGTATGTGACCATTAACATCTGCTAACCATGTGTATGTGACCATTAACATCTGCTAACCATGTGTATGTGACCATTAACATCTGCTAACCATGTGTATGTGACCATTAACATCTGCTAACCATGTGTATGTGACCATTAACATCTGCTAACCATGTGTATGTGACCATTAACATCTGCTAACCATGTGTATGTGACCATTAACATCTGCTAACCATGTGTATGTGACCATTAACATCTGCTAACCATGTGTATGTGACCATTAACATCTGCTAACCATGTGTATGTGACCATTAACATCTGCTAACCATGTGTATGTGACCATTAACATCTGCTAACCATGTGTATGTGACCAATAACATCTGCTAACCATGTGTATGTGACCATTAACATCTGCTAACCATGTGTATGTGACCAATAACATCTGCTAACCATGTGTAAGTGACCAATAACATCTGCTAACCATGTGTATGTGACCATTAACATCTGCTAACCATGTGTATGTGACCAATAACATCTGCTAACCATGTGTGTAAGTGACCAATAACATCTGCTAACCATGTGTGTAAGTGACCAATAACATCTGCTAACCATGTGTATGTGACCATTAACATCTGCTAACCATGTGTAAGTGACCAATAACATCTGCTAACCATGTGTAAGTGACCAATAACATCTGCTAACCATGTGTGTGTGACCATTAACATCTGCTAACCATGTGTATGTGACCAATAACATCTGCTAACCATGTGTATGTGACCATTAACATCTGCTAACCATGTGTATGTGACCAATAACATCTGCTAACCATGTGTATGTGACCATTAACATCTGCTAACCATGTGTATGTGACCATTAACATCTGCTAACCATGTGTATGTGACCATTAACATCTGCTAACCATGTGTATGTGACCATTAACATCTGCTAACCATGTGTATGTGACCATTAACATCTGCTAACCATGTGTATGTGACCATTAACATCTGCTAACCATGTGTATGTGACCATTAACATCTGCTAACCATGTGTATGTGACCATTAACATCTGCTAACCATGTGTATCTGACCATTAACATCTGCTGACCATGTGTGTATGTGACCATTAACATCTGCTAACCATGTGTATGTGACCATTAACATCTGCTAACCATGTGTATGTGACCATTAACATCTGCTAACCATGTGTATGTGACCATTAACATCTGCTAACCATGTGTATGTGACCAATAACATCTGCTAACCATGTGTATGTGACCAATAACATCTGCTAACCATGTGTATGTGACCATTAACATCTGCTAACCATGTGTATGTGACCATTAACATCTGCTAACCATGTGTATGTGACCATTAACATCTGCTAACCATGTGTATGTGACCAATAACATCTGCTAACCATGTGTATGTGACCATTAACATCTGCTAACCATGTGTATGTGACCAATAACATCTGCTAACCATGTGTATGTGACCATTAACATCTGCTAACCATGTGTATGTGACCAATAACATCTGCTAACCATGTGTATGTGACCATTAACATCTGCTAACCATGTGTATGTGACCATTAACATCTGCTAACCATGTGTATGTGACCATTAACATCTGCTAACCATGTGTATGTGACAAAATGTGATTTGATTTTTGTGTTTATGTGTTTGTGTTTTTGATGTTTATGTTAATTAACGGTCAATTACCGTGAGATCAGTTATTTGCTTGACAATCACCGGCTGACGAAATATCGTGACCGCCACAGCCCTAGGCATGACAGCATTTTGTACCATTGCAGAGGACATAGCTCTTTTTTTATATTTAACTAGGTGAGTCAGTTAAGAACAAACACTTATTGACAATGACGGCCTACCCCGGCCAAACCCAGACGCTGAGCCAATTGTGCGCTGGCCTATGGGGACTCCTAATCACGGCCGGTTGTGATTCAACCTGGAATCTAACCAGGGTCTGTGGTGACGCTTCTAGCACTGAAATGCAGTCCCTTAGACCGATGCTCCTCAGACCGGAGCTCTTACATTTTCAGAATTTAAAGGTGAATTGTGGTATGGAAAAATCGAGTTCTTTTCAGATACTTACAGTTAAAGGATTATTTTGAAAATCAGATCAAAATGAAAGATACCAACTGGGACTATCATGTCATTCCTAATGTTATATAAACAAGGAACATCCAAGACAATTTCTTCACTCTGTCATGACCTGATTGCTTCTAGAAAAGATTCAACCTTTTATATTAAAGCAAAATAGGAGAAGGAATTAAAGACTGATATTTCAGAGGAAGATTGGGACAATATATGCAAAACACAACATACTTCTACAAACGTAAGAACATGGCGGGAGTTTTGTTGGAAAAATATATCACACCTAGAATCAAAAAGCAACCGCTAGGTAAACAACAACCATGCTGGTGTCTGTGTGGCCATGTAGATGCCAACCACACATCTTTTGGGAATGTAAGAAATGAACAGTGTTCTGGGAGAATGTATGTTCTGTAATAAAAGAGTCCCTAGAACCTGTAATGTACCTTGGCAATGTTCCAGGAGTTGTGACTAACAGTGATAGATACTTGATTTATGTTTGACTTGCCACTAGCACAAAAGTCATTAACAGGAGTTGGTAAAAAGTAGAATACCCAAAGTCTGAAGAATTGTAAAGTATAAGTCAATAGATTTTTGCTATGGAAAGATTTACATATGCCTTAACAATTCAAAAAACATTTTTAAAAAGAAACTGGGAGAAATGGATAGCTTTCACAAACCGGGCTGACCTGGTTCA